>NW_026912801.1:1800000-2015000 GCF_034315485.1 Pezoporus occidentalis | reverse complement strand
ATATTAAGTTTCTGCGCGAGTAGGAGACGCAGAAATCCACATGGATATACATTACTGCACAGCTGAGAGGCCCCTCCGGCTATTTCTTTTTCTCCTCACTGGTACATGTCCAACTCGTTTCAGCTTTGTTTTATGGTTATAGGAATCAGGTTTATATGGTGAGTTATAAAGTAATAAAACATGGGGAAAAGGGTGTTTGTGGTTTCATTTAAGAATAACCAGTTATAATTAACCTTTGTACCAAAATGTCAATATATGTAAGGGCATTCAACCTGCAGTGATAGTAGCTCCCTTCCCAACCAGCCATCAGGAGATTTCTGGCTGGTTTGTGCTTTTAATGCTGCTGGTAGGAACTGAGCAGCGCTGTGCTTGAGTGCCTGGTGGGAATGGGGAGCCCAAGAAGGAATGGGGAGCTTGAGTGCAGATGGGAAGCCTGAGTAGGGTTGCCAGCAGCACCCAGAACCCATCCCCAAGCTGCCTCCAATAGCCCTCATCATGGAAAGAGCTTCACACTTGAAGGCATCGACCTCCTGCTGCTTTGAACCCTGAAGTCCCTGGAGGGGAAGGATTTATCAGCTCTTTGCAGGGTTTTCTCCTGCTGAGATGCTGCCTGTGAGGAACCAGAGGGGAGGGATGTGATGGTCCGGCCATGGGGAGCGCATGGGGCGAGGATGGGCCTTTTGGTTGGAATTAGGTTTGTGAATTGTGACGCAGAAGGGAAATCCCAAGCAGGGACACAGCACCCAGGTGGTGGGAGCCGGTCCCCTCGCAGCCAGCAGATCATTCCTGCTTTTGAGAATTAATTGTCCTTCTTATGGCTCCAGGATATTTGTACTGCGAAGCGATGCATTGCCCTTAATCACAACAACAACAGCAACACTTTCTGTGAGCAGGAAGAGATCTGAACAGTCATTAGGCATCTGAAATTGTGGTGCATATTAATGGGCAAATAACGCGTCTGAGCAAGGGAAAAATGTCTCTTGCAAATTACATTTTTAAAAGTTGATTCAAACTAAGCAGCGTGCCATAAATCTGTTAATTTTGGCAAGAGTCTGGAGTGAGCAGGGGCGACTCGAGGCTCTCTTCAAACAGCTTTACAGAAACTGCCCACCCACTGCCGGGAGAGGGAGGAGTGGGAGGGAAGGGGGGGAAGCATCCCCTCTCCAGCATCCCTTACCAGCATCCCTCTCAAGCATCTCTCTCCAGCATCCTTCCCCAGCATCCCTCTGCTGCCCCTCTGCCCCTGCTCTGGGCACCAGTCTCTTCATTGTGAAAGGGCTGAAGAAAACCATATCTTAACACAGGAAAACAGGGGAAAAATTGTGCTTCCAAAGGAAACAACTCCAGCAATACATGGCTGGGAGCCTTTTGGATCCCATGTTGGGTGCCCCAGTGAGTCCCCTTCACGAGGGGGTGTGGGGACACCCAGCAGGCTCGCTGTGACAGTGGCATGCAATGGCCACGCTGCCTGTTTCGGAACTGGTTTGGTGGGTCAAAACTGGAGAGATGAAAGAAATGCCTGGAAGCAGAAAAGCAACCCCCAAATCTACAAAATCTGCGACTTCTGCTACAAGCTTGCGAATAGGCCCATATGTGATCCGTGAAGGATCTAAGATCCATTTATTTGCATGCATTCATCTGGGGCTGGACCACGGCCAAGCGCCGAGCTGTGAAGCATGCCACTGCTCCTCCCCAGCGCTCCACAAAGGACAGCCAGAGCCCCCCGCCTTCCCTAGGGACAGCCCCCATCTTCCTGATGGAGACAGAGCCTTGGACCTGCCTGCCTGGAGCCCCCCTGCAAAGCTGGGGCATTTCTGCCCAGACACGGAGCAGAAATGGGAACGGGCTGGTGGGATTTCCCGGAGCAGCTTGGAGCTCCTCGCCCACTGCTCCGGCCTGGCTGAAACCAGGGCGCTCCTCAGCATCCCTGCCTTTGATTGTTCATAAACACAAAATGCTCCTTGGTTTGGATGTCTCGTTTCTCTGCATGCTCAGGGCAGGTCACACCAAAAGCCTTTTTCTCCCTTTATTAAAGCCTTTCTCTTTGGGGGTCTGAGGGCTGGAGGGGAAGCACCCGTCTGCAGCACCCATGTCTGGGGGGGACCATTTCCTGGGCCCCTGCAAGGCTCACGGTAACAAGGAGCAAGTTGATGATAAAACCAACAGCCGCAGGTGGTCTCCCTGTGTGTGGCTGGGGAACCACAACCCACAAGGCTGTAGTTTGCTGCCCTGTACCGGAGCAGCTGTGTGTGCTCACAGGAGAGATGGGAACTGAGGAAACCTGCTCCAGCCAGGGCTCTTCCAAGTATCAAACACTGGAGCGTCCTTCGTGCCCAGCCATGGGATGTGCTTCTTTCACTACAACACACTAATAGTTTACCTTATTTACAACGATTATGTTGCCAGTTACGCTGCGTGGAAGTGGCCGCTTTTGTTAACCATTTATTACCTGGGGAGCTATTTTCAATGTGTTCCACATGATTATTTTCCAGAGCTGCAATTTGGTACTTGCTCAGCGGCTGGAAGGATCGTTTCTCACAGAGCTGACCTCCCTGCAGTTGGGCTGCGTGTCAGTGTTTGAGGAATATACTTGAGTTGATGGGTAGGTTGTGAGCATCTCCTGACCTCAATCGCTTTCACACTGTGAGAACTGCTGGGAAGTGGTTTGACACAAAGTGTTTATAATCTCCATCAGAAGGAAGCTATAATGGGGCTATCTTAGCAAAAAGGAGACAGCCACCAGCCTCCCTGCTACAGTGGCCTTGAGCTCTTCTCTGATTTGAGCATTATAATTAGGAAAGAAACAAGTTGTAATTAAATTAGGAGAAGGGAAGGCAGGAGTACAGCCACCATGGAGCGCGACCGTGGGAGCTGCATCTGGCAAAAGGAGCAGTTGGAGGCAGCACAGCTGGGAGCAGGACAAAGACTTTGCTACCACCTCGCTCCTCCTGCACCATGTGTGAGTTGTGCACTGGAGATCAGTTGGGATGCTCAATAGGAATGGGTGAATCCTGGACTTCGGCTGTGACAACAGCCTCAGGCTCCTGGAGCACCCGGTTTTCATAATCCCCACCAGCACATGGGAGCAGGAGCTGGTGCTGGCTGCACTGACCCCCCTGACTGCCCCTGGGTTGGGCTGAGAGGGTTTTTGTTGGTCCCTTTGCCAGGCAGTGAGGCAAAGCCATGGCCTGGCACATCTCACGGGATGCACTGGCTCTGCTCCAGGCTGGGACAGCAGCATCCATAGGTGCCAGGCTCTCCCATGCCAGCAGTGCCACAGGTGCCCAGGCTGCTCATGGACTGCCAGGTACAAGCCTCGGTGGGAGGGCTGGAGTGAGACAGTGGGAAGCTGGGACTGACAAACGCCCTATTTCACAGTCACCCCAGGGACTGCTCCTTTGTGGGGCCAGGCTCGCTGTGAGAAGGCTTCCCCTTGCCACTGAGAGGCTGATGTGTGCACACACTCACCTCCCTCCTCCGCGAAGGCACGCAGAGATGTCACTGACACACACGAGGCCGCAGCATCCCGGCACATCCCAGCCCTTTGCAGGCACTGGGCGAGTGGAAGTGACCTGTGCAGGGTCAGGCTTGAGCCCGCTGTCCTTGGGGCCGGGAGCAGGGTGCTGCAGGCTCTGCTCAGCCGCTCAGCCGCAGCGCTCCGGCCGCACAGATTTATTTCCTGGCTTTTAGCCAGCCTAGGAATGAAAATACTCTAGAGGGTGAAAGGCTCACAGTCAAGAGCTCTTCACCTCTTCCCTGAAAGGACCTCTCATCCTCATTCATTCAGGGGTTTATTACCACTCCACTGCCTGAGAATAACTGTTTGCAAAGATAGAGCTTGCGAAAATAAGCCGCCCAGGTGCCGAGTGCTCAGACCTGTCAGATCTGGATTCAAAGCAGAGTCTGTTCAGGTCTCTTCTTCCTTCTAGCCCAACTGACGGGCTTTTTAATTCCGAGGACCGGGCAGTGGCTTTAGGTGATGATTGGCCACAAAAGCATCTCTTTTAGCTCCTGGGTTTGGGATGCTAACCGCAGCAGGTTGTAGCAATGCTCTTTTCTCCTTTGCTGGGAATTACAACTCAAGAAATGGGGCCAGCCGTGCCTGCCCTACTCTTCGCTCTCTTAGAGGTGGACCCTGATGAATTCTGGCCATTCTGCACTGCAGGGCTACAGCACGGTACGGTTCTGTTGCATGTATTTGCATTTAGCCTGATGTTTTACCCAGCTCTGGGAAGCGCAGGGACAGGTCTTGATGGCCATCAGGAAACCGCTCCCTGACAAGGCAGTGTTTGCTGCTTCCAGCTGGTTTGTGCTTTTCAAGCAGCAGATCTTCAGCCTCCACAAGCTGAGAGGCTGAGGAAGCCAAAGGTGCCAGCGCAGACAAGGACGGAGCTCTCCTGGGGAGCCCACAACGCAGTTCTCCAGCAGCGAGCGTGGTTCCCAGCCCCAGCGCTGCAGCAGGAGAGGAACTGTCCGCGCAGGGCTGCACTGGTGCCCAGCGATGGAAGAGCAGGAGAAACACGGGAAGGGAGGCTGTGCGGGCAGCAGGAGTGGGAGTGGGGCTGGCGCTGCAGTAAGGGCTCTTCCCACTGGAGCGGGAGCCGCGTCTGCCACCCAGGCAGAGGCCCCGCGCTGACAACAGCTTTGCCATCCCTGCGCAGGCAGCCTGCACTGCACCGAAACAGGCAGCTAGAAAGTAAACAGTGTCTGAAACCTATTCTCATTAGGCTAATTTACGAATAAATTACCATATTCAATGGCCTTATTTTTACTGCTCGTTAACAGGCCCATGATAGGATGATAATTATGGGATTTTAAGTGGCTAATGGCAGCTGGGGCGTCAAAAGCAGTTTTTACGAATCTGTTTATGGCAGGGAAGGTGACAGGAGGGTGGGACACTGAGATGTTGGAATCGCATGTCGGGGGAAAAAAAGCTTTAATTGTTGAGTATTTATTAGAGAGGAGGGAAGACTGTAATTTAAAAATGAAACTCTGAAAAACAAAAAGGAAATTAATTAGTCTCGGAGTGCTCCAGTGGCTAGCGCTTAAGGAGGACCTCAATGGGCTGCATGTGGCCTTCGAGGGCCCCAGGTCCCACTGCTCGCTGCTGCCATCCCTGTGCCACCGGGGACTGCTCTTCCCCGCGCCATGGCACCGGTGCAGCCCAGTGATACTGTGAGGACACGAGGGGCTTCAGTGCGCTGGGGCTGAGGGGTGCGAGGTTGTGGTGCGAGGGAAAGCGGGATGGGTGCATCCCGGCTGCACCGTGCCGTGGCCCCACTGGAAAGGGCTGCGTATCTCCCTCCAGCCACCTCCCACCGTTCCCGCTTCACCATTGCCGATATTTCTTCTATACGTTTAGCCTGGCTGCTCATCATCTCCCATCTCCACCGATTCATCTTGATCCTTCAGTTTAGTATGCAGTGCTCGGAAAACAAACACGTACCAGACTGACAGTGGGAATAAATATCGTGGAGATGTTGATTAGCATTTGATCCCAGCTGGGCCTCTGGAAGCTGCAGCACTGGAATGCCTTGGCAGTTTTTTAATGCTGAATAATTTGATTAGATCAGTGGCTGAGCCTGCTGCTCGTGGTGAGATAAACCCTCCCAGTGCCGCGGCTCCCCCCGTGCCGCGCTTGCCCGGCTCCTTCCTGGCTTGCTTGCTTTCTTTTATGGGCCTTAAATACGTTGTTTAATCAACTCTACAATTCCAATTTAGCACAGTTGTTGACTCGCATGGATGGGAAGGTTCTGAAGACCCCATAGATTGCTGCCTGCTTTAACAGTGCCATTTTCCACGGCCTCCTGGCTCTTGCTGCCAAACCGCAGCCCAGCCCAGCCTGGGAGCAGCAGAGGATCCATGTTTGCAGCCAAAGCTGTCTGTCAGGCACGCAGAGGTCTCCAGGCTCTGCACTGTGTGGTTATGGCCAGGGACGCATCCCCTCGCATGGTGACACAATGGCAACAGCCAAGGGCTCACTTTCAACAACACCGTAATAACGGACTGGGTTTGTCCTTTTGGGACACAGAAAGTGTGAGGGTGAGGGAGGGAAAACTGCAATTACCCAAGACCTCAGCGACTGAGCCCTGTTAAACACGGGGCTCTGAAACTTTCTTCTCCCTCCCTTAAGAAAGAAGCACGGGGCACACTCCTGCACTATCGAAAACCCTTTTACTTCTAATCTAATTTAAATAACACTGTAGGCATTCCTTTCCAACAGAAGAATACTCAGCTCAGCCAGTGGCCAGTGAGAGTGCAGTGAACAGCCCTCACTCTCCTACCACAGGTTTTCTTCTGAAATACTCTGCTGATGGCTATTTTAAAGCATATTTTAAATCTCTTCTCATCAGCAGGACATCATTTAAAACCACCCAAGCTTCACCTGCCCCGCTGCCTCTCTGCTGCTCCATTTCTCCCTTTTTCCCCTGCATCAAAAAGGGAAAACCCTGAATGACAAACCCAGCGTTTTCCATCTGAAAAGAATTATTTCATCTGGAAAAGCAAAACCGTGTTTGCAGGCACTGACCCAACCGAAGAGAAATAAACAGGCAGAGACTTCTTGTGTTTCCTTACCCTTATTAGCATTCAGCAGAGGGTGTGAGGGTGATACTATCTGACAAGCACCATTTCAAACTTTCTCCCCTTGGTTTAGCTGCTTGTGATTCTCACGCACAACAAACAACCCTGCTCCCGCGGCTCAGCCCGCCGCCTCCCCGGCACATCTGGAGTACGTTCCACATCTGCAGGACAGCTCTGCCCGCGGGAGGCACCGGGGAGGCTTCTGCCGTCCACAGAGGGGAAGGATGCAGCCTACAAATGCACAGACGCCTTTGTGAAGATCAGTGGCTTCCCTCTGCTCGGGAGGGAGGTTCCACACAATGTCACCTAACAACAAGGGGGGGCTGGCTTCATTCTTTTTGAAAACCAAACAAAAGTCAGGAAAACACGAAGTGTGGCCCCTGTTCTGCAGCTCTGATCACCCACCCCTCTCGAAGTGGGAAGTGCTGATTCAATTTAAGCTGCCAAAGCCAGAGGCTGCCCCAGCAGGGACTGGTCCTGCTCTAGTTCCCACAGGCTGGCCGGGTCCAATACACCTCTAACTGACAAGAAGCCACCACGCAGATGCAGTATAAAGCCCCATCTAAACCGGGGCACTCTGGTCTAAACTGTTGTCCCTGATACTTATCCAACCAGCTCCTATGGCCAGTTTCCCATTAGCATGGCAAGAATCAGTGTGAGACTCCCCAGACCCCAACCACCTCCACCCAGCTCCCTGTGCAACAACAGCAGCACCCTGCGAAAGCATCCCTGGGGCGGCTCACAGCTCATGCTTGCAGGGGATGTTGTCTAAGCAAGGGTATTTTTAATGGATATAGTCCCTAAGGTGGGACAGACGGACAGCAGGGTACTGGAAGGAGCTGCATTTACCCCCTAGAGCCTGGTGGAGCGTGGCACCGGGCACCTTTGGTTACGTCCTGGCATTTAAGTGTAACAGGTACAAACGAGACCCTGCTGAAACAAATGGGACTGAAGCCCCCAGCTTCAAGGAGGCCAAGATAAGTACATCAAATGAGAAGGTTTGATTTATGTTGAACATTAGATACATCTCCAACTGGTAAAAGAACATGTTAAGAGCATAAAAATAGCTACAGTGGCTCATCTCTGGGAGAGAGCAATGGCAAACACCCGCTGAAGAGCGTTAGAACAGAGCAAGCGAACAATGATACTTCATCAAATACTCTATTAACCTCCAGTAATTTATGGCTCACGATCCTTCAGAGACAGAAATAATGTCTGTGTATGGATGTATGATGGATTTTTCTGCCATTAATTTGTCCAGTAGCTTTTTGAACCCATGTAAATTTTAGCTTTCACAGTGTAGGTGAAAGAGCTCTCCTGTTGAACCACGCACGTGAGACCAGCCCCCCTTCCACTGCTCAGCTCCTGCACTGCCGGTCCCCCTTCACCCCCGTTGTTCTCATGTGGTGAGACATGACCAGCGGCTAATCCTGGGTTTGCAGGTCTCTCCTCCATTCCTTGACTCCAGGCTGAACAGCTATGCCCCAGGGAATCCTGCCTTTATCCTTGCTCATCCCTGGGGCCCCGCTCTGGACCTCCCTATCGCCATCTTTTGTCATGGGTTAGGGACAGAATAATGCTGGATTGAAGGCAGGGCTGCCATACAGTTGTTTACAGCAGCATGGGGCTCTTTCTTTGGTCCCTAGCTTTCCCTAATAGCTCCCAATATTTGGTTTGCTTTAGGCCATTGCAGGATGTCGAACTAGTGTTTCCCAAGACCTTATTATTTTTTTCACTCCTGGGTGCTGGCCATCAGTATAGAGCTCTCTGCGCACACAGAGATGAGATGTCCCCGTCTACCTTGAATTTCACCTGCCTCTGCCCAGCCTCACTCCAGAGAGATACCCCTGTGACTTCTGCAGCTGGCCCTGCCTTTAGAAAGCCGATCAGGGTGTGCTATCAACAAACTCAGCCATCTCATCCCTTTTCTGGATCATTTCTGTTCCCTCTTCTAGTGCTGGCTCCAGCACAGACCCCATGAATCTCCCCTCTGAAAACATTTGAATTCCTTGACGTGTTCCTTTGGCCCTGCCACAGGGAGCCGCTGCTGGGCCACTTCCTTCTTAAGGACTTTGCTGATGGCCTTGGCCAACACCTCCCCATCGCACACGCCAACTTCTCCCAAAGGAACCCAAAGCCCTTGTCTCACAAAGCACGCACTCCAGCTGATGGACAGTCCTGCACGTTGTGGTTGTTTCTACCAGGCTGTCCGATGTGACAGCAGTCACCAGCTCATCCCTGTTAGTCTTCAGAAAAACCTGTTGCATTATTCACCTTCTAGACACTTGGTAC
Organism: Pezoporus occidentalis; assembly: GCF_034315485.1. NCBI lineage: Eukaryota > Metazoa > Chordata > Aves > Psittaciformes > Psittacidae > Pezoporus > Pezoporus occidentalis. The sequence continues at coordinate 2,006,126 of NW_026912801.1, read as the reverse complement.
CAAGAGGATTTAAAATGAGAGACTATATAATATCAATATTAGATTACTTCCATCATGTCAGAGCTGTTGGGCAAATACTGCCTGTTCATAGTTCTTCATAACTGTTCAAGTGATTTAGTTGCCTTAAAGCTCAACCCTACACATCAACACTTCACTTTGAGACAGGTACAACCACAAACCCATCGCTGCTCTGCTCGTTGGGTTTGGTGAGGTGGAATGTCGGGATGTGTGGAAGCTGGTGGGCAGAGTATGTTACGGGCATCACTAACTGCAAAACACCATGGACACCGGTACAGGAGGCAAGACCTCAGTGTGGAAACGCTGACACTTCCAGCACAGGAACGCCTCCGAGGGCAGAGCTGCTCCAGCGACCGGATCCGCGTCTGCCTCCCGTATACCTTCTGCAAAAGGTGCTTTGCATGAAATTAAGAGCAGGGTTTGTTTCTTCAAACTTTTGCAATTGTAACAGCTGCTTGTTTTGGTAAATTTGACAGGGACTCTCTTTTGTCTCTTTTTTTTTTTCCTTTTTTTTTTTTTCCCCAGAAATTCCATGGAAAGTGTTTTAAGAAGTGCTAACTGACAGGCCTACACAGGCTGCCTCCACTCAGGGAGCACTCTGCACAGTTGTTAACTTGTTAGACAGGAGCTAGATTACAATCATAAATAAATGATTTGCTGTCTCCTTACATTCAGACATGTAGCTTTTAAAGTGTAGCTGTCATCCCTGAATCAGATTTAGTCAAATGCTGTGTAACTGCAAAATTATCCTATCCTTACCTTTTTTTATTCTCCATATAATGGACAGTTAAATTGGATTTTCAAATTTGAAGTGCATATGTTTTTCAAATCCCCACAGGGTTGCCATTTTTTCATTTCTAAAGCAACTCACTAATGTTTATCATTACCACACAGAAATATTACAATTCTTAAGGGGCACCTTATAAAATCAGTACAGGAGAAATATGCTTTATCGTCTCAAAATGAAACCAATTTCTCAGCTGATTTGCAATTTATTTACATGTTAGCATTTGATTTTCTGCTGATTTATAGCCCCACATGCCTGTGTCTTAGCTGCTTTCTAAATAAACACGATCGGGTCAGGGAAGCTAATACCGAATTACGGAGCTTTGTTCTAGCTTTACTCTATTAATGAGTTAAATCTTTTACCAACAGTGCCTTGTCTCCCTTAGCTCCAAGTGCAGGGGGAAGTCATGCATGGTATTTTATAAGGATCCAGACCTGGTATGCTATAAATAATCAGGAGGTGTGGAGAATCCAAGGGGAAAATAGAGATCTTGGGAAAAGCACCACCAAAACACGTGGGATCACAATTCTTATGTGTTCCCTAAGCTGTAAATGTTGCGATCCAGGCACACCCAGGAACACTGTGCTGGGGACACGTTATCTCACACAGCCGTGTAAGACCTTCCCAGCCCAGCTTCACAGGGAACGCGCCAGGCACTGAACCCACTCTCGGCGCTTTCTGGCAATGGATGGCCAGCACTGAGGGCTGGGTTAGAGTGAGGTTTTTAATGGCAGGTAAATTATTCATTGGCATATAAAATAATACGCTCAGCCTTAACTAACGTGGTAGTAAAAATAACCGCTGGCAAAGATCTCATATTTTCAAGGTTCAGTTCATTAATAAACAATATGAAAGCGATTCGGCACAAAGCAGCCGGGAAGTCCAAGGGACTTGATGGGCACCTCGGAGGGAGGGGAGCTGGGAATTCAGATCTGCATCAGTCCTGGGGAAGAGCACCTCTTTCATGATGTAAGGTGCATGTGCAAATTCTATGGATAATTAATGCAACAGTTACTTCAGCAGCATCAAAAGACCCACTGTTTAATTCAACATCCTATGAGCGCAGTGTGACAGCAGAGAGGAGCATTACTCCTGGCAATGAGTGACAGAGGGCATCAAGCATTCTTCTGAAATGCTCTTGCATCTCCCTCGCATGGCACATCAGGTGTATCTGAGCTGCATTAATTACAGGAGTTGTTGCCAGCCTGCAATGTGCATGCTTGTGCCCGGCTTACTGGGACATCAACCTGCCCTCGCATCACACATGGGCCACGGGAGCAACCAGTGCTGGTGCAGGGCTGTGGGACCTGGAACTGGGACATTCCGCCGGGGCTGGGGAGGGATCCATAGAGACCACACTGGCCGTGTCTCAGGCACTGCAGCACCAGTGTGAAAAAGCCAGAGTTCAGTTGTTTGGAGAGGTCATGGTGTCTTTAGCACGGTTATGAACTGGCTGCCCTTCAAAGAGTCGGTGCCTGATGCTCACCCCAGTGGAGACCCCCATGCTCCAGCCAGGCACACACACCGTGCCCAGGCAGCAGCAAGGGATGTGCTGGATCTGCTGCCACCCTCCAAACCCTGTGCTAATTCAAAACCAAAGTGTCCAGAAGGGACCTATCCAGGGGTGAACTGGTGAAGGAGGAGCCAGGTTTGCGTCCTGACCCAGCATCCCTTCCCCAGCCTGCTCTGCCGAGGCTCCCCCCAGGCTTCGCAGCCCGGCCTGCAGATTCCAGACTGTGCAACAGTGGCTTTTTTTTCCTTCCTATTGACACTGATCATAATTGTTAGCCCATCGATTGACACAGCCTCCTTGACAGAATAACAAGGAATGCTCCGTGCCAAATTATTCACTCTCTGCCGGCTAAATCGTGCTTCCTCCTGCAATCAAACCGCAGCCGCCGCCAGCACGGGGAAAACAAAGGTCCTGTAATTCCAAGTGGGGATGCAAAGAGCTGGGCAAGAAGCAGCAGAACGTCAGGTTCCCGGAGCTCCCACCGCCTGTCAGTAACAGGGATGTGACAGCAATAATGATACCTCGGCAGAGCCGGCCCTGCCGTCTGCGCAGCCCGAGCAGCAGGGACACCCGGGAGGAAGAATGAGCCACGCCGAGTGGAAAGGGCTGAGCAACCAAAAGCAACCGAGAGCAGGGCAGAAACCTCTTGCAGCCTCAGAACCTGGATCCTGCAGCCCAGGGTCTGTCTGGAAACCATAAATTAAAAATAACAAGTCTGATTCTGGATTTTGGGCTGGTTTAAAGCCAGAGTGGCTCCTCTGAGGCCAGGCAAACAGACCAGCGCAGCGCTGTTTGCCTCAGGAGGTAACACTGATTTGCAGTGGGTTGTGGCCCCATTCAGCTTCATGCCCGTGGTGAGCAGCTTTCCTCACCCTGCCTTAGGAGCTTGGAAGGAATCACCTGGGGCTGAACATACACTGGAGAAGCAGCAGGGAAAGTACACTCCTCCTCCCCCAGGAAAGGCTGGAAATCACAGCTCTTCCCAGTTATTTCTTATATGAATATTCATCCATGCTGGGATCTCATTCAGAAGGGAGGACTGAAGAACCTGTGGGTGCTTATGCAAAAATACAGGCACTTGACACCAAAGATGCTTGTTTAGCTGATGTGATATCTCTCCAGTTTCCTTCTCCCAGTACGCACACAGGCTTTGTGAGAAGAAATACATCATCCAGCACATCATTCATCAAAGACCTAGAATGATGCACAGCTCATGGGATAGAGAAAGAAAATGGTCACCCAGGCAATGGCTTAAGGACATCCAACACATTCAAGGAGCAAAAAAATTTCCATGAATTTGCGCTGGAATAAGGCTTAAACAGGGGACTCTCTATACCATATTGTGTCAGAGTCATCTGTGCAAATCTGTGGCACAATCCCAAGGGGAACTCTGGCATGTCGGGCTGGGCACGGATTAGTCAGGAGCTAGAAAGGGCTTATACAAACCTGACATGAAAATGCTCTGCTTTGTGTGCGTTTTTACAGCATGAGGCTACATATGGAGAGCTGTTATCCCAGTGGCAGGAGCAGGGAAAACCAAGGAAATATATTTTGGGAAAGAGAAGGGACTTCAAAGGAGACGTCCTCGCAGCGTTGCTGAAGAACCTCTCCTGGCACCGGGGGAGCTGGACCCGCGCCATTTGCAGGCACTCCTGATAATGCCCTTCCAGCCTTCCCCTCTCCTCGTTCCCTTTGTTTTGACTTCACGCCGTTTCCAGAGCCGGTTCCCCCGTCCCTCCCACAGGACCCCACTCCGGAGCCATCCCTGCCCGCTCCCCACAGAACCCCACGGGGCTGGAGGATCCCCCAAAACCTCCTTTGGAGAAACGGGGGCAGAGAAGGAGGGAGGTGGGTCCTCAATGATGTAAGTGCGACAGAGCCCTGAAATAAGCTGGGTTCGTTCATAGCTTTCCTAAACCCGCAGCCGCTGTGGCTGATCTCCTCCGTGGCAGTTTGCTGTGTGAGAGGGTTCAAATCTGCCGGCGGATCTTGCCATTTGGGATCCGTGGTGGGCCACACGCTCGCAGACTGCAGCCTCCCCACCCGGCTCGGCTGCGCAGCTCCGCCGCGATGTGGCAGATTGTTTGGAGGGATCCATGTCAGGATATTTTGGGAAAGTCACTGCTAGCGTTGCTGTGAATAATCTCTGTGCATTGCACAAATCCCTTCCCGTTGGAATTAGCATGGCAGCGCTGGAGCTTTCCGAGGGCTGCTGCTGGCGAAGATGAAGTGCCTGCTGCAGCGGCAGATGGACCTGCTCGGGTCTGCAGGGAAGAACCTGGCTGTGCAGCAGCACCTTTGCTGTTGTCCTAATGGGAGCCCAGCCACATGCCTGCAAGTGCCACAGCACTGGGAGCCTCAGTGATCATCTGCCACCGGATTGATTCATAGGCACTGCTCATGAGCATCCTCCACTGCTGTGGTCCAGGCTGCGACACCCAGTGGGACCCACATCCCACTGTGGCACTGGTCCAGGCACCCTTCTCCCCAGCATCGCTCACCCTGCTTGCAGCAGGGTACCAGCACCCAGCTCTGCTGCTTTGTGGGAAGCTTTGGAGGCTCTTTAATAGACCCCAGCAGAACGACTTTGTTCTCCTCAGCCCACAAACTGCTTAATTAGTTAATAATTGACTCTGGATAAAGCCGATCGGAGCTCCCTGGTTTGCAGTCTCAGCTGCCTCCCTGACACCTCCAGCCTCTCTGGAGGGATGGGGATGAGCGGGGGGAACAGCACCGGGCACTGGTGCCCTTTCCAGCAGGATTCCCCCGCTCCATTGTGGAGCTGTAGGCTTGCTCAGCAGAGCCCCTTTCAGTGAACCTGGTTTCTCCAAACCACACTCACTTCAGCCGTGTTTTGTAGGAATTGGGTGGGGGGGAAACCCTAAATATTTTCCTTGGGATAAGCCTCGTGTTACAGCCATGTCCCTTTCATGCTGTTGCACATGGGCTGGTTTTTAAGGCAGGGAATCATTGTATAACCCAGTGCCTGTGGGATTAAAAAAAATAAAACATAGAGTCTCCATGGAAATGGAGGCCATATCTTTTGAAAACTGTATCAGAGCTCTCTATCCTCTCCCCTTTATCATTGTATTTTAACCTACCAGCTGCATATTTAAGAGCAGAGCTTGCAAGATGATCTTACCCTTTTTTATTATTTTCCCTTATGTGTTAAGGGAGGGAATACTGACAGGGACAAGTGACAGCTCGCTAATTATTCCCTTACTGCCACTGCTGTTCTTGTTTTGGACGTGTTGCTCATTTTCCTCTGCTCTTCGCACTGAATAATGCATGGGTCCCTATCAGTATTCATGCAGTACCTTCGGGAACTGCCAGCCTAACTAGCTGATAACTGATTCAGTTTGTAACCGGTGCCTTTGGGAGTTGCAAGGAAAAGTAGCCAAGAACAAATTTAACACTTCTTTCTCATTGCCTTAGAACATCAAGGAGAGGTACAGCAGGACCGCGCATGACATCCACTCGTTGCCTGGAGCTGTTGGAGGTACATAACCAGAGTAGGTGCGTTTAACCCAGCGCAGCGCCGCCTGGGAGGTCAATGGGTGATCCAGATGGGAGCACCCGCGAGGGAGAGGGCCAGGAAGCGCTGCTCGGAAGCAGTTGTTTTCAGCAGATGCCCCCTCTAGGTTTGCAGGGAGGTGCCAAGAAAAGCCACCCCAGAGCCATCTGTACTTTGGAGTCAGGAGCGGTGCAAGCCTGGTGCCGGCGCCGCGCTGCACCCCCAGTTATCAGCTGCTATCGCGTGGTACGAGCACATTGGAACGGCGACCCCAGGGCTGGAGCCAGCCAGGAAAGGGGCTGGGCACAGCCTCGGCTGCACCCTGGAAGTGCGAACTGCCGATGCAGGGCATGGGGCTGCCCCTGAGCAGCACACGGGAAGCAGGACCTGGTCCCCTGCAGCAGGCTCCAAAGCGAGCTCTGAGAGCACCCCCTCTTCCCTGGGCAACATAAAGTGGATGAGGACACAGAAGCAATTTCCTCTCTTCTGCCATTAAATCTGATTATGAGCAGGAAGAAAGGGAGAGCAAAATTTGGCATTTCACGTGTACCACATTCGCTCAAGGTGAACAAACTGCCTGTGACACGGAAAACATGGTTCCTGCCCCACTGCAAGGACTGGGCTCGTGCTGCTGGGAGCTGCTCTGTGGGAAAGGGGCTGTTCCCTCCACAGAAAGGATGAAAATAGCACTGAGCAGTTGGCTGAATGTTCTTACCCGAGGTTTTCATCCGACATGTGTCAGATGGTGTGACCTTAACCACCCTTAATGGCACAACCTTAACCATCACATTCACAGTTTCACCCCTCTCCGTGTGTGTGTGTGTGTATGTATATATTTAAACTAGCACCAAGGAGGAAGATATGCACTGGGTTTTGGGTTGCATCAAAGTTGTCAGATGTGTCTGTTGAAGGAGCTGAAAGCAGATGGGGAGATGACCCTGTATAAGTGTCCATCACGCCTCATGCGGCGGACAGAGGTTCAAGCAGGAAAATCTAGAAGGTCTTTCTTGGAACTCGCACCAGGAATTCTTTCACTGGTTCAAATAAACCAAACTTCATTGAGAAAGTTGAGACGCTCCTCTCCCCGGTACAGACAATCCAGCTGAACGCGAGGCAGGCAGTGAGTGAGCTCACAAGGGACAGCGTCCTTGAAACTCAGCCAGGCTCAAGAGCAGCTCCATCGAGATCCAACAGAAGAGTCACAGCTGAGCCATGCACGCTCCCCACCATCAGTCGAGTGCCGGCAGCCACAAGTGCTGCCTTCAGTGGGAGCCCTCTGACATGGGGGTGAGTACCGGGGTGTCGAGGGACATGGGGACCCCAGTCGAGAGGCCCTTAACTCAGACAAAGCTGGTTTAATAGCATTGAGTCTTCGCTGCTCTCATCTCAGGCCTTCCTACACTCTCCTGCAAGGATGCTCACTTGTGGTCCAGTACCACAAGGAAGACAGAAACCCCGTGTCACCTGCCCCATCAGCACTTCCAGAAGCATGCAAATGAGGGATTCACTGACAGCAACATCTGGGGGGGAAGATCATCCTCCCTCCTCCTGGGTTCTGCAAAAGTTGACAGCAGTTTGTATTTAGAGTCTGCTAAAACCCAGGCTAATTGGGCAAAATTAGTGACATCTTTTAAAAGGTAGGAAGAGAGCTGAATAACACTGATCTCTCCCCATGCTGCCTGTAATTACAGCAAAAAACCAGGATGTCAATGGGAAAAAGAACTAAGGAATTGAAAATCTCCTGGTAATGACTGCACTCGTATGCCTTGCCCCCAGCCTGCCGGAGAAGTTTGGCTTCAGCTTCAAGACACACATTGTTAGCTTGGCAGTGTCACTCCCGTGCCTGTTTTGGGAACAAATTCCTCCCCACCATAGTAAGCCTTGGAAAGACATCCACCAGTGTCTGTGGTGCCCCTGGGGAGCCCCTTGGAAGACAAGAAAAAAAGCCTCAAGATACTGTATGTCAGTCTATCTCTCACTATAATTATCTTTATTGATTGGGGAATCATTTACATTTCCATATCTCCAAGTTTCCTGTTAATGCCACTGTTTAGATGTGTTCATGGATCAGATTTCAAGAGATTTCATCCCAGAGAATAAAAAAGCCTTGTTATGTATGAACTATATGCAAATCTCTAAAGAGAGGTGATGGGGCTTTATGGCAAGAAGTAACACTGGGAATCACAGTGTCAGCGGAAGCGGCCGTGTCAAAGCCATTTTTCACAGCACCCCCAACACACAGCAACACCCAGCACAGATTTCCTCCGTTTCCAAGCCCAATATTTACTGAAAACAAAGGAGAACAGAAACGCAGGAGGACACAGAGCCACCAAACCAGAAATTCTTCTTTCCTGTAGGTTTGCAACATGTCCTGAGGGGATGGCTCCTCTTGCAGACAGGTAGACACAAATATCTGCTTAACTGGGGCTTGGAAGCAGTTGAGGCTGCTCCTCAGAGCATGCTCTCCCCTAAATACTCAGTTCTGCCATCAGGAAGAAGCCTGCTTGGGCTCTTTGTGGCTTCCCCATTGTGTAGTTCCATGTCTTCTGCTGCTTGTGGGTGGCAGAATGAACCAGCTGAGATCCCCTTCACCCCAGTGCTGTGCAGGGTCCCCAGGTTCAGCCTTGGGCTGTCTGTCAAGGAGAACTGCATCTGCCCGTCTGCTGGTGGATGCTGACTGGGTGTAGGGAAGCAGCAAAAATACCTGCTCATGACAAGAGGTGTGCAATGACCCCTGGAGCCTGAGGAGCGAGGTTTCCGGTGTGGTGCTGGCAGTAATTAGCCAGCACTTGTTATCCCTGCAGGAATTGAAGCCGCAGAGTTGTGCTGCTCCTCAGCAGCGCAGGCAGAAGGAAAGAGCAGGAGAGGGTCTTCTGCACCCCCTCCTGCATCACAGGCCCTCCGTCACAGCACATCAGGGCCCAGATGCGGATGTGCACCACAGGTGAGAGCACTGCATCCCTGCATCCACTGGGTACATCCCGGATCTAGGGCTTGGACCCATCCACCCCAGCTCAGCAGTCAGGCTGCAGACACCTCGGAGCAGCCGCCTGCCTCCCTCTCCCCAGCCCCTTACACGCCGCCTGCTCGGTCTCACCCAGACTAGACACAGAATCTTGCTCCAAAATGGATGTTTTTCACATTAAAGAGCTCCACAAACATTTTATTTCCCATTTGTGGCCCTTTTGCAAACAGCAGAGAATCCACTCTTTCCTCCAGAAGATTTGTGTCCGAGGGAGCTCCCAGGCTGACATAAAGCTGCCCATACTTTCAAGAGGCCTCTCTGGTAAGCTCTTATTTCTTGGATTCCTTCCCAAAATGAGGCAGTATCACTTATGGGAAGCAGCGAACAGGAGTGATATGAAGCATTGAGAAAACCTTCCCGTTTCAGCAGAGGCACAAGTGTCATGTCTCTACAGAAATATCAATTATATTTCCTGTACAGCTAATGAGATAGCAGTTGGCAAACATTAGCAGGTAAACAGTCAAACACAGCCTAGCACATAGTTTGGGCTTTCTGAATTACATTTTCCTGTTATTAAAGCATCTCTGAGCACAGCGCCCGCTGGCAAGCCCAGATAAAGAGCCCATAATAACCAATGGAGTGAAGTGAAATGCATGAGGGAGCCCCTTCCTCCTCGGTTCCCGGCTAAACAAGCCCCCCCTGGCACCTCCAATGGGAACAACCACCACCACTGGAGCATGGACCACCATCCCTCAGACCCCTTTTAACCCTGTTTGGATGCCTCAGGGACAGCCAGGACCTCAGCCCCACACCAGCCACTAGCATCGGTACAGGCTGCCAGGGCAGTGGTGGAATCACCATCCCTGGAGATTTAAATCTCTTTAAATTCAGAGGTGGCACTTGGGGACCTGGTTTAGTGGTGGACTTGGCAGGGCTGGGTTATCAGTTGGACTCAATGGGCTTAAAGGTCTTTCCCAACATAAACCATTCTTTGATTCTATAAGAGAGCATATCTGATTCAGCATTATTATTAATCCCATATGTGGCTCATGAAGGGAGGAAGATGCAGTAATTAACTGCAGTCATAAGTTAAAAGAATTGAACCCATGTTTCTTGCTTGCCTAATATCTGGCAAAGGCCCCTGTTTACTCAGTCATCTGCTGCTGATTCGGGAGGTTTTTCTAACCCATTGTGCACTCCCTTTGTCCTCACCATGGGTGCATGGGGGCTGTGGGATGCCCTGTATCTCCCAAACGTTTCTGTGCTCAAAGCAGTGCCACCAGAGCCAGCACCCACCATGCACACAGGTACACTCCTGCCTTCCCTAAGCTAACACCACAATGAACAGATTTCGGACTCAAATGTCAACAAGCCACAGACTTCTACATGAAAATAAAAGCAAACAAAAAATTAAGCGTTTGTCACAGGCTGCTTGGAAAAGGGATGCCGGGGGGGGGATACAGGAAAAGAAGAGGGATCAACTACTGATGGCAGGTACTAAAGAAAGCATCAGAGAGGGTTTGCCAGGCTGCAGGAGGACAGAATCAATCTGAACAGTTAAAAACTATCACAAAAGGTCAGGAGAAAAAAAGGAACAGCCAAGCCCCCCAGAGAAACTGGATGGCAAAAACTGCAAAACCACAGAGGACAAGTACCTCAGTGAGCACAGAAGCATCAGAGGGCATGGCACAGCATTCCATGGCACAACATCTCACAGCCCCATCAGCCCCAGGAAAAGCTCTGGGGTGCTCACAGCCAGCTTTTAAAGGGTGTTGGGAGAGTGCTGCTTCTCACAGGTGGAAACCAAGGGCAGGTGAAGCATATATAAGACTAAAAGAGGCTGGGTAAGTTTTGTGGGGTTTGGCCTTGTATCTTAAAAGAAGGAGTAGTTGTCTGGGTTTAGTATGTGCTTTTTCTGAAACAACACCGGTTCTTTTATTCTGTGAGATACTGGTGTGTCATTTTTCAGCAGGGGATGATGTTTCTGCGCATCGCTCTTCGGAGAAATTTTCCTGCTCCTGTTCCATGGATCTGTTTTGGAAAGGTCTTCAACTGAGAGCAAGGTAATCCTTTGGAAAAAAGCATGAGTTAACTGCATTGTACTGTAAATGAGCAATAAGGACACAGGCTTCTGCCTTGTCCTAGTGAGCTTCTAAGTGGTTCCTAGATTAAGCTTCCTCTCTCTGACACAAGGGTGAGTTATGAGCTCTGAGTTGTTTCTCCCCCTCAGGCAGGAGGAGGGTTTTAGAGTTTGTCTTTGCCACGGTCAAGATCTGCTTTGGGGCTCTTGACCAGACGCTGTGGAATGAAGCGGTGGAAAGCTGAGTGCTCGGGGCAGGTTCCTGCCGGGCTGTGGTAGAGCTGCTCTGCAGGAGAGCATCCATTCTTTGCATCCTTCTCTAGCACCTCACCTCCTAAAGAGCAGGCTCAGAAAGACCCCCTGGAGCGAGTGCCTGGGCTCACAGGGGCTGTGCCATTGCCCCAGGCTCGGCATGCCCAGGCCTGGGTCGCACTGTGCTCCCCAGCCCGGTCTCCAGCAGCTCTGCATTCCCACCCAGCCCTCCTTCCCTGTTTTTTCTTGCTATTCCCTCCGTCCAGAGGATCATTTTTCAGACAGCCCCAGTGCTTTGCCCTGCAGTCAGACTATTTAGTCTGGTTTTGGTGACCCTGTCTGACTGCTCAAGAATAAGCTCTCAGGTTTCTCTTTTCTCTGCAATCGCTACCCTTTTTTTTTAAGCAAGTACATACCTTTGAGCCTCAGCCTTCCAGAAGGACTTAAGGTGGTCCCATTCTCCTTCCTCTGTGAGCGGCAGTACTTGGAATAGTGCTGGGATTTGCATTCCTTTGCAACTGTGCTGCCGGAGTGTAGTGTTACCTTCCCTGCTAGTCACTGCGGAGTGCCTCCTCAGAGCTACCATTTACCAAATAAAGGTGGAAACCCAGGAAAACCCATGTTCTAATGTACAGGCAGCGCTTGCCTCTGAGCTCTACAGCAAAGGCACAGCTCGACTTTTCTTTGGGGCAGTGATGGTTACACTTTTCGGTTTGCCTGGAAAGGCCCATGGTGCTTTAAATGTGAGCTCCAAAAGCTTCTGGAGATTGCCAGGAGCTCGCTCTGTTGTGCTGCTGAGCACTGTCCGCAGCCCCCAGCAAGGGCTCACTGCGCTCTGAGCCCTGTGCCGAGTCAGCACAGCGGCTCCGGGATGGATGGCTGCGCCTGGGCACCGGTTCATTTGGGTTTAATTACTACACATGGAGTGGCTGATAGCTCATCATGGGCTTTGTGCTGTAGATGTTACCCCAGCTTCTAACACACAGCAGTTGCTAAATGTGCAGGATGGCTTGCTAAAATCCTGGGCTCTGGAAGGGGTTAAAAGCGTGAAATCCCTTTCTTCATAAATAACAAGCAAAGAGCATAGTTTAAAAATAAAATACAGGGGACTGATGCCATATGATATAAAATTTCTGGAGCAGTAAAAGTGCTGACTGTGACAAGCTGGGGAGGCCTCCGCATCGATCCGAGAATGAAAGTTCCGCAGTGCCCGGTGCCGGGCTGGGACAGGCGGATTCATCCCCGTTTATGGGGTCTGTGCAAAGCACAATCACTGCTGCCTGCGGATCGTTCAGCTGCTGTGTGCTAATGAAGCCTGTGTTAATGAGCCGCTGTGCATTGATCTCTGTGATTTGTTTGTTGAATGGGTCTGGAGGAAGTTGGTGCTTGACCTTCAGTGTGTCCAATGAGAGCGGGGAGACACCTTGCTCCCAGGTTTGGGGTGAAATCTCGCTCTCTGGGGCTCATCCCAGCTCCAGGATTCCCTCGGGCTCTGGTTCCACGGCAGGTTTGAGGCTGGGGTTATTTCTGTTTCAATGGTCCTTGCTGCAGTGGAGGGAAGAGACGGTGACTTCCCAGCTCTGATGGGTGAGGCTCTGGGGCTGCAGGGGCTGAGCCCCTATTGCAGCCCCGCAGTGGTGTTGCAGGGGCTGAGCCCCTATTGCAGCCCCGCAGTGGTGTTGCAGGGGCTGAGCCCCTATTGCAGCCCCGCAGTGGTGTTGCAGGGGCTGAGCCCCTATTGCAGCCCCGCAGTGGTGTTGCAGGGGCTGAGCCCCTATTGCAGCCCCGCAGTGGTGTTGCAGGGGCTGAGCCCCTATTGCAGCCCCGCAGTGGTGTTGCAGGGGCTGAGCCCCTATTGCAGCCCCGCAGTGGTGTTGCAGGGGCTGAGCCCCTATTGCAGCCCCGCAGTGGTGTTGCAGGGGCCAGCAGCAGGCAAACCACCAGCAAACTGATTTTAAAAGGTGCTTGGCGGGGCCCCTGCAGCCCCTTCCACCCCACACCCGGCAGCTTCTTGAGTGGAACAGCCTGCAGCTATTACAATAAACACCTAGCCGCAACCTGTCTCTCATTTGCATATTAGCAGCCTTAATTTTGATGAAATATGCAAATGTATGCAAAATGAAATTCATCTCATAATGACACAAGGCGATTAAACAATTTTTATGCTTAAATATTCTGTTTAATGAAATCAAACAGACCCATGCGTGTGACAAATTTGCCTCAGCATGGAGAAATTAGTGGATATCAGAAAACTAACACAGAATCCCAAACATGGTACGTCCTGCGCTGGGCATTGAAATCGCCTCTTCAGCGTGGAAATAATCAGTGTTTCTGATAACCAAATGAACTGGAAATTATGTTACAGCGAACTGCTAAAGTAAGTTAGTGGTAAGGTACTTTGTTTGCTGCTCTCCAAAGAAATCCCATTCTCCTCCCATCTTTTATTTATGTTCCAGATGTTAAATTGAGTAAATGCACTTCCAGGTTCTTTTTGGGTGTGTTTCTGGTTTAAAGGCAAAGGTGATGGCACAGCCTCCTTGGTTGGTCTGGTGCCATGGGACAAATCCTGTGCTGGTCCCTGCTGGCACGGTGCTTTATCCTGGCACAAAACTTTATCCCAGCTCCAGGGCCTGGTCCCTGCTCAGTGCTGAGGAGGGCTTGGTGCAGAGGGTCCCTGCTCCAGCCCCGTTCCCATGGGCACCTCCTGCTTTTGTTCTCCATCCATCAAGTCCTTGGTGCAAGTTATGTGCCTCTCTCCGAGGCACATCGGAGTGGCAGTGATGCGAGCCGAGGGGAAGTATCCCTGTCTTTGAGAAGCAGCCGGTTAGGAACCGCTTCCAGTTTGGTGCCTGTTCCTGCTCTCCGGTGGAGCAGCCCCTTCCTTCTGCAGAGCTCTGCAATCCCAGCACGGGAAACACGATCCCGGGGCTCCAGCCAGTGACTCCCAGGCCCGAGCTCAGCCTGTTACCATTAATAGCTTGTCCAGATGTCGTTGCTCTCTCCCCGCAGTTCAGATATGATAAACCCCAGGTAACTTAATATCAGCCCCATGCACACTTGTGCTTTATTTTTCTGTGGACTATTTTTCTTGCATGTAGGTTTGAAAGGAAGTTCCTGCTGATGGTTTTCCCATGTTCCAATTAACTTTGGCGTGCTGAATAACAGGTAAAGTCACAGCTGGCCTCCTTGCTTTCTAGGCCCAGAGGTGGTGAAGGTCTGAAGCCCTCATCAGGGGTTGCCTGAGGAGGTTGCGCTCCAGGATGTATTTCCCAGCACTTACTTTGTCTTGTTTGTGTGTTTGTTTTGCTTTCTGCGTGCAAAAGGGAAGTTTCTGCTGCTTCCCTTGGGTGCCTTTGTGCCTCTTTCTGCCAGGAAAAGAGAATAACTCTGTGCTTGGGTCCAACTCTTTGTACCTCCCATGGAATATTGGCAGGGAGGCAGCCTGCACCCCACCTCCCCCTCCTCCTGCCCTTACTCTGAGGAGCCAGATGGCAGCACCAAGCCTGCTTCTTGGTTCAGTGTCTGGTGGCTCTTGCTTTCCTCCACGAGCCCCTTCCTGCCACGGAGGGGTCTGACTGATGCCCAGCATGGAGCTTTGCTCCAGCCCTGATAAGAGCAGCATGTTTCCCTGGACTGAAGCAATAGCAGGGTTGGAAACGATCTTTGCTTTCATCCATCATTGCAGACTCATCCCAGATTTTATGGCTGGAATCTTTTTTGCCTCTCCCATCAGAACAGCATCCAGATTTTCCCGTTTCCTCCCTCGTACTCCCTCGTGTCTCGGCTGTTTCAAGCACTGTCTCCCAGCCGTGTTTCTCTTGGTTGTGTTCTGCATTTTCCTGATTCTTCCAAGTCCTGTGTCTCTTGCTGTTGGTATCTTCAGTTTATCCCAGTTGAGTTTTATCTCTAAACTCTATTGATAGTGTGTTTGTTCCCTCATTGAGAGCTTTCACTGTGCTTCCAGCCCCCGTGATACTCATCCCACTGCTCCAGGTTGGCTCCGTGGAGCAACCCTAGGGCTCCTGCTCCTGAAACTGCCCCAGGTGAGGGGTGCTGGTGCTGGGGGCAGCTCTGGAGCCGTCCCACATCCACCCAGGCCTTGTGCATCTGGAAATACCATCGCTGCCTCCTGCTTCACAGAGTGTTTTAACTGCTGCTCCCTCCTGGCCTCACGCTCCCCTGCGCAGCGTGGCCCCGACTTCCCCTCCTCTCCTCCCGGGCTGTCAGGGTGTAATTGATGATTTTAGGGAGTAGTTGACTCGGGCTGCCCCGTTCTGCTCTGTGAGCTCATTCCCGGAGCCTGGTGCCTCCCTGTCGGAGCTGGGGGCTGGAGCTGGGCACCTCTGGCTGGGCTGGAGCTGTTCCGGCTCCACTTGGTCCCATGGAAATGCCCCAAAATGTGGTTTGCCCCGATGGGCAAGGGTACCGTAGGGAGCACCCCACGTCCTGCCATGCTGTGCTATGTCCTGCCACGCTCTAGGCTGCATCAAGCTGTGCCACGTGGTGCCATGCTGCACCAACCTGTGCCGTGCTGTTCCGTGCCCCATGGCCATGCAGAGCCGTGCTGCACGGAGCACACCTCCCAGTCCCTCAGCCCACTGGGAGCTGCACAGACGCTTCTGGTTCCGTCCTTGCCGCATGGGAGACCCCGGCCGCAGGGCTCCGGGTGCCTCTGGACAAGGCTCCCTCCCCTGTGCCAAAGCTTACACAGCGCTGGGAGCGGAGCCGCAGCTGAGGCGGACCTCTGCCAGGCCTCATAGCACAGCCGTGATGTAAGAGCAGCCATGAGCACCCCCTCCTGCGGGAGGGTTAACCCTTGCCAGGGGGAACGTGCGGGAGCTGGCTCCTGCCTCAGGGTGCTGCACCCCAGCCGCTTGCACCCCGGTACCTGCAGGATGTCTGCTCCCTCTGGGCATCCGGGATCACCCCGGGAAGTGATGAAGTCAGTGGGTGCTTTCCCACATGGAGCACTGGGCTGCACCGGCTGCGTGGTCCATGCTGCGGTGATGTGTGGGTGTGCCGGGCAGCAGTGTCCCTCGGTATCGTGTCCCTCAGTCCTGGCACTCAGTGGGTGCCATGAGCCATGTCCCAGCCTCATCCTCTCTCCTCTGCAGTTAAATCACCCCTAAGGCAACAGGTCATGGGCTGAGAAGTCCTTAAATTATCTGAGAAAGTTTATGAACTTTCACAGCATAAAATGAATGTGACATTTCCTCACCATAATAAATGTTCATCAGAAATGACTCGATCCAAACAACCTTGTGCTACAAAGCCACTGGGCCATGAAAACCCTTTGACAAAACAATGTCCTCTAAATGTGGCTTTGCTGGAATTAGGGCTGATTGTGATTGGATGGTTCAGTATTCTGACCTTGTCCTACTCCCATGTTCTGACAATGCACTGAATGTTTGTAGCTGTTCGCTCTGGATGAGCATTCTCTAAAGTGAGGCACGTACAGCTGCTGTGTTTGGTTTTCTGTATGGATTTAGCTTGATCAAGAAGAGGTGATGTTGCCAGTGCTTTCCCTGCTACACTTCCTAAATAGGCCACTTTGGACCAATAGAAATGGGTACAGGAAGATGTTCTTTATCCGGAGACCATGTAGTGCGAATGCACCCTTGTTTTACTGGTTAGGACTTGCACCGTGCTGGGAGCTGTGGCAGCTCCATTGCAGCTCGCAGGAGCTGTGCTTGCATTTGGGGAGCAGTCCTGGCCCTGTCCACATGCGGCTCCTGCACTGCAAGGTTTCCTTCAGGGCCCAGGCAAGCAATGCCTAAATAAATAGGCAAAGTGGATGCAATTCCAAGCTCGTATCGTGTTGCAGTAATCAGAGGATAAAATTGTTTTTCTCTGTGACCTTGTTACAACCATTTGTGAAGTCTGGAGAACGCTGCACGTCTGCACCAGCCCTCCCCATGGAGAGCATTGCTCTTCCTCTCTGATGTCAATTAAAGAGGAGCATTCCATGGGGAAGGGGACGCGGGAGCGCGCGGCGCTGCAGGGGCTCTCTGAGGAGGTGGGCTGGGTTTGGGATGACAGCGAAGGGGAGCTCCCATCCTGGGAAGGCCCCGGTTGTGCCGATGCCGCACAGCGGGAATCACGTGGATGGCTGGAGCCTGATAGTGCTGTTAATTGATTTCCTTTTGATAGTGTGAGCTGGAGTTTATTGTCAGACTCCCGGCACAACTGCAGGGCTGCCTGTTGTTACCAGTCTAAATAAATAGGGGTTAGCAACAAATCTGAAACAGCTGCTTGGGATGAGGCTGCCTCGCTGCTAAGACATTCCCCGTGAATGGGAACATTTGGATATGGAGCGGGAGCCCCGCACTGAGGAATGTGGCTGGAGCTGCTCCCCACGAGTTTGGCCACCGCTGCCTGTGTCTGACCGGCAGTGCTGGGGCTCTGACCTCTGTGGGATCACCGGTGCTCCCGGGAATGCTGCTGCCCAGGGTGAAGCCTAACCTGTGCGGGGCTGGGCTGGGGTCTCACAGCCCCTTCCTTGTGCACAGCAGCACTGGGAATGGTGCAGCACTGACTGCTTGGCTTTGGTAAGGCTGGTGATGCTCGGAGCCCTCGGATGCTAAAGCATGTCCCAGGCTTCGAAGCCATTCCCAGACTCCTCCTGCACAAAGGCTGCTCCTACCAAAGAGCTGAAATCCAAGCAAAAAGCTGCCCACTGAAGAGCTGAGCTCCAGGGTGCAGCCCCCGAGGATGAGGATGGTGCCGGCGGGTGCTCTGGAGCTGCCCAGCATGCAGGACCAGGGCCTGAGCTCAGCCACCCCTGGAGATCCGATGAACGCGGGGGGAGGGAGGCAGGCGTTTTCACAGGAACCTTGTGGGAAAAGCCAAACCTCTGTCGTGGTTCACTGACCGCCCGCCCAGCGCCGTCCCCGGGGAGCCGGTCAGGCGCCATAAACCCAGGCAATTGGCCCCGGAAATAGGTGAAGGGATGTGAGCGTGCTGAAGGGATGTGAGCGTGCTGAAGGGATGTGAGCGTGCTGAAGGGATGTGAGCGTGCTGAAGGGATGTGAGCGTGCTGAAGGGATGTGAGCGTGCTGAAGGGATGTGAACATGCCACCCTGTGGGAGCTGCCGCAGGTACCCCGCGGGCCCTGGGTCTGGGGCTCGCTGCTCTGCACCCCCAGGGCCACGCTGGTGCTGTGGCTCCAGCGTCCTGAGCGCACTGGTGCCAGCAGCGAGCCCTGTGACTCCGGAGGGGTGCACGGTGCTGTGCCCCAGGCAGGAGCACTTCCAGTGGGCATCCTGCATGGAGGGTCCCGACGTGTCTCAGGGCAGCCAGAGCCTGGCAAGGGAGCTTAGAAACGGTCTCAGACCAGCACCTGAGTTCAGAGGCGTGCTGGGTGCTTGCTGAGCATGAGCGAGGCTGGAAGTGCAGCACATGTCAGTGTCACTGCGCGCTGAGCAGCCTCGGGGCTGCTGATGCAACAACCAGTTTTATTTGTGCCTGCCTGCATGGGATGCTCGGTGCTGAGCAACTGCCGGGGCCGTGTCAGTGGAGGCAGCGCGCAGCAGAGCCTGCGAGTGCAAGCTCGGGGCACACTGTAAATTAAGCACTGGAGGATGGCGTGGAGACAGGGCCTGTGTTAACCTCACACCCCAGGAATTCGGGAAAGCCACCTTGGCCACGCTTCTCCTTCCTCCCTCGATGTCTGAGGCCAGCCAGAGCCTGTCAGCTGGTCATCTGCCTGCATCCTCCTAAATCAGTGCTCTGCTCTTGCTCCTTCCTGAGCACAATCCTATCTCCTCGCCGTTGGACTGCGGCCAAGCGCAATCACTTCTCCCAGAGACTTGCTAAATATGTTCAGCAAAAGAATTTAATGAGTCTCCTTCTCTTCCACATGAAGCTTTTTAGGAAAAAAAGGGGGAGAGAAGGAAAATTAAAAAGCTCCCGGTCTTCCAAGTCCATTTTCTCCGCTCACTGTTGTAGCCTTGCCGCTCTATTCAGGATTTTAGTGACTCTACAGCTCAGCAAGTGGAGCCGGGAGCAGAGCCTGGTCCTGCCCATGCACCCTGAGTGTTCTGGTGGGAAGAGCTGAGCATCCCTCCTCCCACTGGAGCAGTCCATTTACTGGGACTTGCAGTTTAAAGGATGGCTTGGTCAGGATTTCTGTTTTCAGTCCCAACTCCTGTGAGAGATGAATCAGAGCTACAGAAGTCTGGCTGAGCACCCTCGGCTTTTGCTGAAACACGAATGTGAGGGAGCACATGGATTGGCACATGTCCCTCCTCAGAAGGGTGCTCCTAACGAGTACCGTACATCCCTACATAGAGGCTTCCCAGGACTGGGAGCTGCGGCCATAGGGCGAAGGGGAGACCCGGGGCAGGACCCATGGGGAGCAGATCCATGCGGATGGATCCGCCGAGCCGCCTGCTGTCAGGCTGATGAGTTGGGAACCAATTTGTTATGGGATTTATGAAATGTTATGTAACGGTGAGGAACCAAAGGACAGACTCTCTTAAGATGATATCCTGGTTAATAATCTCCTTCATCCATCACTGCTGCGCAAGGATCCTCTCACTCCTATGCAGAACATAAATTACTGGGGGCTCTATGGGCGATGGGAATTACAAACAGCTGCTCGACCACGGATTACCCCTGCTGCGTCATCCACAGGAGAGAGCAGTGCCCTCCTGCGCTGGGCTAGGGACCATCGTGAGAGCAGTCTCAGGGCTTTCTGTCCCAGGCTGGTACCACTGACAGCCCAGAACCTGCCCTTGCCTGCAGCCGCATCCCTGGCACCATTTCCCACGTGGAGCAGCTCAAAGGGCAGCCGGGTTGGGGCCTGTGTGAGGGCTCGGGTGCCTTCCGGAGCCCTGGCAGCGCAGCCCTGCTCTCTGTGTTTGTGACCAGGGTGTGAGACTTCGGCCCTGATGATGCCGAATCCATATTTGTATTGTACATCCTCTGCACCCACGTTGCTCCTTGTGCCCACGAGGACAGAGGTGCAGGATGCAGTAGACACCCATCCTCCTCCTGCCGAGCATCTCTCTAGTACCGGCTTCAGATCTGACTTCATGAGTTGAAAGCATCTGAGCCTGGGTGCCAAGCTCCCCAATTGAGAAGCCTCATTTTCAGAGGCACAGCACTTGCTAAAACCCCTTTTGTTGTCCCAGGTACTTACCCCAAATCACTCATCGCCTCTGCAAATCTTGGCCATCTCTTTTATTTCATAGCATCTGCGCGAGGCGGCCAAAGCTAATGCTGATGTTGGCTTTTGTGTGAAGCTAAGGGTTAAGGGGAAGGGATCAAACCGCAGAATATATAGTGAATGCAGCTTTTCTCGTTCCTGCTGCATTGTGATATATTTAAACTTTCATTTAGTATAAATACTGCAGGTCAAACACCAGACAGATTCACCAATTATATTTTCCCCTATTAGATGAAATATGTTTCTAATTTGGCTGTAGTTTTGTTTTATTAGACCTGTGGCAGCAAGGGTGACCCTGCTTCAAAATAACCTTTTCAGATCGTTTAGCCCCCGTCTTTTGCAAATAGAGTCTGATAAAGCAAAAATGTGCTGGTCTATGTCTGAAGTGAGGGGTTTGTGACCCCAATTCCTCCCTGCATGGAGCAGGGGCCCCTCCACGCTCGGAGCCCTCAGCAACGCGTGGTACAGACCCGCTGCTCTGAGCAGAACCCCAGCAGTGGTTACTTTGGACTGCGGATTCGGACCAGAGGACTTTTGTCTCTTTAAAGTGGAATCAAGCTCAGTGTCAGCGTTTCCTGCACTGAAATGCTTTCAAGCCTGGTGGCCTGTGAACGCGGCAGCTCCCTGCTTTTCTTAGAAGTAAGGAAGGAACCTGCCTCTGACCCAGAGAGCTGCATCCATCGGGGATCTCTCGGGACCAGCTTTCCTTTCTGTACGTGGTGAAAACCAGCGAGATCAGTTATTTTTACTTTATGCAATTCCATTTTCCTCCTGCCTTATCTGATCCGCTTATTTCACCAGGGGCTTTATTTCCTCTGGGCTCCGAAGGAAAGCTCCTATTCAGCTGCAGCAGCAGATACCCATCGGCTCTGATGGCAGAGCGCTATCACCACCGCCATCACGCCAGCTTACAAATCCATGGAGGAGTTTAACAACGTGGTCGTGTGCATCTGTGGAAGTTTTCCTCAGCATCCAGGGGCTTTGCCCCAGCACTGCCCCTCCATAGAGCCTGGTGCCCCCAGGTGCCTTGGTCCCACAGCCAAGCGCAGAGTGAGCTCCCAGCTTTGAAAAGTTCCTTAAATCCCAGAATCCCAGACTGGGTTGGGTTGAAGGGACCTTAAAGCTCCTCCAGCTCCAGCCCCTGCCATGGACAGGGACACCTTCCACTGGAGCAGCTTGCTCCAAGCCTGTGTCCAGTCTGACCTTGAGCACTGCCAGGGATGGGGCAGCCACAGCTTCTCTGGGTGACCTCTTCCAACCTGTCTGTTGGAAGAGCAGGTGCTTGAGTAACTTCTCCCCCTCCCTGACTCCTTCAGTCCTATTTCCCATATTCGCATCGACTGGGTCCTGGCTCATTAGTCACTGCCAGCGTCAACACCACGAAGGGTAAGAGCAGGAATGGTGGTGTTGCCATTGCTTTCATGGCACGAGTTGTTGCACTTCAAAATAATGGTAAGAGCAAAGCTCTTCAGTTTGAAATGAAAACCAGTTGAAGAGCAGGATGTATCTCACCCAGAAAATGGGCTTTAAAATAACATTTTGAATTGAGAAAGTCAAGCCTTGAAGTTTCCTGAAATTTGATATTCTCAGCAAATACTGCTCGTTACTAGTTAAATATTTGAAGCAGAAAGATAAACCCCAAGTGAAAAGGATCGTCAGTAGCAAAACGAAATCTGTGTAAAAGTGTACCTGAAATTGATCTACTCCTGTGAAACATTCCCATGCCACTGAAAATGCTATTTCCAATGGAGCGTTTCCTACCGATGCTACTGCAGGCCTGGAACCCCGGAGCTGCCCCACTTCAGACACAGCTCAAAGTGATTTTTGTCAAGCCTTTTAAGCCTTTATGGAGAGAAAATCCCCATCTGCGCTGTCAGAATGGAGCGGGCTCTGGCAGGACCCTCCTCTCCCACCTGTGCTGTTGGGATAAGATGTGCTGCAGGTTCCCCTCCCAGGAGGACCTCACCCCACGGCAGCACCGCAGAGCCTGGTGCACTCAGCCCTTCACCGCCTGGCTTCCCTCTATCCTGCTTTGTCCCCAGGAATCCTTGCTCCTGCTTGGCTGCAGTGTTTAAGAGAGGGGTTTGCTCCCCTGGTGCTGAGCCCCCCGCCCCAGCCCAGGTACAGGGGATGTGCTGGGGCAATCACTGCTGCACGGTTCCTTGTGGAATGCCGAGAGCTTCCACTTGCTCTGGAGGCTGCCGCCAATGCCGAGGACCTCTTAGACCTTGGCCAGGCTCTTGCACCGCAGGGACAAGGTGGAACTTGATCTTAAGCAAAACAGAGACCTCGCCAAGAGCTTCAGCTGAGAAACCGGAGCTGGAAGGAGTGAAATTTCCATCGTCCCAGCACAGCTGGACAGCTGGGGATGGATGGGACGGAGCCGGAGCCGGCTGCACGGCAGAGCTCTCCATCACCTTCATCCTACCCATAGCTCTGCTCCGAGCATGGGATGAAGCAGGACAGCGGGAGACTCCCTGGGAAAGGGAAGTAAAGGCAACCCTTCGGCAATGGGCTGTGCGGTCATTCCTTGTCCGTCTTCTTTTTTCCTCTTTTTTCCCCCCAGATTTTCACCCAGGTGCTTTGTTCGGTTGTATTAAAGGATGGCTGCGGGTCACAGAGCTTGCTGCCACAGAGGTGCTTGGAGAAAGTGCAGGGTAAAACCCTGACTTGGGAATATTGCTCCTGGGAGGCCAAATCCTGGTCCTGCACAATGCACATGCTGAGCACTAACCATGGACTGGAACTCTGTCCTGTGAAAAAGGATGCATTTTATAGCCACGGATGCAGGAAGCCACAGCACGTGGCACGGGAAGGTGAGGCTGGTGCAGAGCAGCAAAAGGCTCTCAGCTTTTCAATACTGATCACAGAAATTTCAGTATCCCAAAACCTGGAAGGGAATCAAATGTCTCAAATGGTGAAATCTCTAAACAAGGAAAAGGCACGGGTGCTTTTACCGAATCCCGTGGTCCCAGTGCTGGAAGTTACAGCAGCCATAAACTTTATTTACAGTCCTGCTCAAGCATTTCTGTTTACAAACCCTGCTGACTGCCCTGGCACTGACCAGAGATCCCAGGGATGGAAACCATCAGTTCTTTGAGTCAGAGGAATGGGGAGGAGCAGTGATGTTCTCCCAGCAACCTCCGGAGCTGTGTCTGCCTGCTCCAGCCTCGCCACTGAGTGCAAGTCCTTCAAGTAGCTTCTATATGATGAAGTTTCTTATGAAAGCAATACCTCACCTGTGAGATAGGATGTTATTCTCTTCCAAACAACGCTCCTGGACACGCTGGTGTCCCTTGCAAAGTAGAGGTGGGTAATATGGAAATAAACCAGTAAAGATTGGACTCTTAACACTTGTTAGTTACAAATGCACCACAGAGCAAGCACATCTGTCACTGAGGGGTGGACCAGCAGGATACAGTAGCACACATGGGATGCTCTGTGTGCCCCATCCTGGGCTGTCACTGAGCATCATTCCAGCATTACCAATGGGAGCATCCAGGCTGCAGCACGGGTGGGAGCAGCCGCTCTGGGGAACACCCTGGCCAGCCTGGAGAAAGGTCTTTCCTGCTTGTTCTCCCCTCTGGAGAATCCCGATGTGCTCCTGCTGCAGTGCTGTGTGCAGGCTTCTCCATGGCAGTGACGAGAGTGAGATGTTGTTAGATATGAACTCTGGTTGTACTTCCAGAAATAATAGGATGTGGCTTTTCCCTAGTATTTGGAAACCTGCCCGTGCAACCATGCACACTGTGTTTTCCTACCCAGCACCATGGGCAGCTTGGGGATTTTTAGGTATTTTGTTTGAAATGATTCTGCATTCAGCGTTTCTGAGGTAATTTTCTGTCTGTGGTTTACTGCCTGAGAACTGGGGTCTTCCAGGGAAGATGAACACAACCAAGTGGCCAATAGCCACCCCTTGGTGCGTGCTGAAAGGAGCTGGTCCAGGGCTCTGCATGGTGCATGTGGATAACCGGCTGGGATGTGCAGGGAAACCGGAGCACAGCAAGGGGGTAACACCCTGCACCCAGGCAGGAGATGGGATGGGGTTTCCAGACCCAAAGCAGTTCATGTGAGGCAGAACCTAACTGCAGACTTCATTATCCACACCCTGTGCCTGGACATTTGCTGCTGGATTAACTCCTTAGAGGGCAAGCGTGGTTTGTTTGAGGGAAACCAAAGTGGCGCTCGTTGTTCTGCAGGATGCTGCAGCCCCACGCGCTGGGCAGGAGGTGATGGGGAGCAGGAAAAGGCAGGTCATTTCATTCTGATGGAAGGGTCCAGAAAGCACCCCGATATCCCTACCCTTGCCACAGAGCTGGGATGACCCTGCTGGGTCCTCTGAGCTGTGGGTCTGGGGCTCTCCAGGACGTGCTTATCCAGAGGCTTCTGCTGCCTGGGGCATAACCAAAGAGATTCTTCAGCAATGGAAAGGTTATTTTCTTAAATGGACATTAATGTTTTTCCCATTAATTGGAAGAAATTCCAAGGCTGTGGAAAACCTTGAAGTGATATCACTGTGAAAAACTACAAAAAATTCACACTGAAAAGGGCTTATGAAATCCAGACTTTTCCCAGCCAAAAGGGACTTTGAAATAAGCCCCTCTTCCTGCCCCGGGGCTTCTGGTGTAAGGACCAGGATAGCAAAGGGCATCTTCCCTTGGCAGGGCAGTGTGATGCTGGCCAGGAGTCTGGGCTGCCAGAGGGAGCAGCATCTCATCCCATCCCACCCCATCTTATCCCATCTGACCCCATCCCACCTCATCCCTC
This sequence comes from Pezoporus occidentalis, assembly GCF_034315485.1. NCBI lineage: Eukaryota > Metazoa > Chordata > Aves > Psittaciformes > Psittacidae > Pezoporus > Pezoporus occidentalis. Next base: position 1,981,061 of record NW_026912801.1, on the reverse strand, counting down.
CTCCATGCCTGCCCCCCCAAGAGCCAGGAGCCCCCTATAAAGCAGAGCCTGTTGTCGGCTCAGCTGGCTCATTACAGGTGCTGTCAGCAGCCTGGCTCTTCTCCCTTGATTTATCACAGCAAGTTCCTGGAAGGAAAGGAGGACAAGCAGCACAACCCGGAGCAGCACAACGGTCCCTGGAGCCCTTTGGGAAGGCTGGAAGAAGCCGGCAGGCTGTGGGGCTGGCACAGAGCAGCAGGATGAGCCCTGCCCTGCTGCAGATGGGCTGGTTCTGCAGTTTCGCTGTGCCAGACGTGGCTGGGTGATGCGGTCACCAAGGCAGGGCTTCACCAAACCTTGGCTCCTGTGCTGCACCCTGCGCTCCTGCCGCTCCATCCACCCTGCCCCAGGCTGGGCCCGGCGCTGGTGGCAGGGGGGGAAGCAGCATCACACCAAAACGCTGCCGGTGCTGGGGCAGGAGGGTGGGGGCATCACCCGGCGGGTGTCACCGCGCGCTGCATCCCGCACCCGCAGGCAGTGACCAGCCAGCCTGGCTCACACGCAGCAATCCTCCATGTGCAGAACTGGAACCTTCATTTGCCATTAATTCTTCCCAACTCGCCTCGTCCCCAGTATCTCCCTGCTCCGTCAGACGGTCGCTGTTCCAACACAAACACAGATCTTTCTGGAAATGTGATTTATTTCCCCTAATTTTGATCTTTTCTTGCATTCTTCAGTTGAAGAAGCAGAACCCGTGAAGAGTTTGGCTGACAGGAGTATTTGTGGAAAGATTGCCTTTTATCCCCTCTTCCATATTTTTCTCAAAACCAGCTACCTAAATCCAAATAAGATTAAGAGAAAAACCTTTAAAATGGGTTACATTAATTTAGTAACTGGATCCTTTGTAACGATGAAAGAAGCACAATATTCTTGTGTAATAAGTCCTGCTTTATAAATGCATTAATTCTTAAACTATATTGTTTTAATAAACAAGGCTCTAGACATGCCCAAGGGCACTGTTATTCTCAGAAGAGTTTTCCAAGAAGGCTTGTGTTGTTGGATTATTATTCCATGACTTCCAAGTTCACTGAGTGGAGCTATTTTTTTTTATACTCATATTGCAGTAAAAACAACAACTTTCAAATACTTTGTCAAGTAGATTGGGAATCAAAATGGAAACTATTTGTGTAGGATGAGAAGTGCTGAAAGCCTCTCGTTTCATGCAATTAGATTTGGAATCTGGGGCCTGGCTCACATTCTTTAGGAGAGTGTTTTCAGAAGGCTCCATGAACGCGGGGTGGAGGTGCAGGGAGCTGAGGTCACTGCCGGGATCAGGGGCTGATCCCGCTCGGGGACACATCTGAGCGGTCACGGGGAGATGTGCCCCGTGGTGGCACAGGGAAAACGCCGCAGGAAGCCAGGAAAGGCCTGGAAAAGGTGCTGTGCCAGGGCAGCTTGTACCGTCCCTACAGGAGGAAATGTTCATGCTGTGTTCACACCGTTTAACCACCGATACCGTGTCACTGTGCGGCTCTGGGGCTCCGTGCTCTCATCCCACCATTCCACCCACCGCAGGGGAAGAGCCGCTCACCTCCCTCACCATGGAGCGGGTGCAAATGAAGGGAAACCTCACCCGTTTGTGCCTCCATCAAACATCTTCTGCCTTATTTCCTTGAATTATTAGCTCTCTTTTATTGGGTTTGGCTTGCAGGAGGATGACTATTTCACCCATCAAATCGGAATCTTTTTAACACTAATACTGAATTTATAGAAGTGGTTAAACGAAGTGTTGACAATATGGACAATGTGTTTCTGATTAACGCTGCAATTTAACGTGGAACTGCCAACTGCCGACTTACTAAAACAGAGCAGCATTTTTCCAGCCCTGGTGGGCTGGGGCTCGGCACCACAAAGGACCAACCACGGTACCCCCGAAAGCTCTGCTCTTCCCCGGTGATCACACCTGAGCTTTGCTCCTCTCCTTTTAGTGTCCATTTGCTGGTGTCACCATCCCTGCAAGTGTTCACACAAGGTGTAGACAAGGCCCTCAGTGCCATGGGTTAGTGGTGGCTGTGGCAGTGCTGGGGAACGGTTGGATTGGATGAGCTTAAAGGTCTTTTCCAACCCAGTTGGTTCTATGAGTCGCACAGGGCAGGGGCCTGACAGCATCCCACCCCATGGGGACCGGGCTCTGTGGTCATGGTGCTGATGCTGAGCTGCACCCTTGGCATGAGCATGCAGCACAGCGTGAGTGTGGGAGCCGGGACAGGACCGAAGAGGGGCTCCCTTTACCTTTGAAGGACAACAAAGCAGATTAAAATAGCTTTTTTTTTTCCTTTTTCTTCAATCTGTGACACAAAAAAGGAGGAGTTGTACAAAGGAAATGGCAACAGGAACAAAAGGGAGAGGGAGAAGGGAGTGCTAGCGGAGCGGAGCCATCGCTGCGGTATCTCACAGGGGTGGCATGATCACAGCCTGCAGAAGAGCGATCACTTCTACCTGCAGCCTCCTTTGAGAGCACTCGCAGGCCCAGGAGCTTTGATTCCCTCCTTTCCTCTCCTCGTTAATCGCCTTCAGTTGCAATACTGAACTTCTGAAATTCGACAGCTACTAACACATCAAGTCTTTGGGGCTGGGAAAGCCTTGTGGAGTGGGAGGTTTTGGCTTCCCCAGGTTCAGAGCTGCAGCTGCAGTTCAGGAGTTTTCTTCCTCTAGTTTTACATGTGCTGGGTTTCCTTCTTGCTCAAGGGGGATCCAGTTTTGGAAGAGAGGATGTGTCAGCCCCATGTGCAGCACAGGGCTTGGAGTGCCCAGTAATCCCAGCCGGTGCAGAGAGCACACCCCATTCCATGCGACACAGGGAGCTGGGCCTACCCTGTGCATGGCAGGACCTGCATTAACGTCAGTCCCGCTGCTTATCCCTCTGCGGATGCTCATCCCGAGCCTCTCCTACCAGTGTCACCTCCCCTGCAGCGATGGAGCTGCAGTCATGGCAGCACTAAATCTGGGATAACCAGGCTGCCCTGGACCTGCTAAAACCAGGCTCATCCCTGGTAGCACCGGCAAAGGGAAGGATTTCCAGTCTTGGGATAACATTCAAATCACTGTTAAACCTTCACTCAGAGCTTGCACTAAGGCCAGGCTGACCCTTGTCTAAGCTCTCTTTTCCTCATCCCCCAATCTCTTGCAGTCCTCCTCCTCCCCACCCACCCCCAAAATATTTCAACCCCTGTCTGGCCTTGTTTAAGATTCAGCTTCAATGGTACCTTTGTTAAGGGCAAAATCTCATTAAATGTGAGGTAAGGGGAAATGAAAAAGTGTAAAATATTCAGATTTATTACCTGTTGTCTTCTGAGCATTTGAAAATCGGGAGCTGGGGGCACAGGGCCAGTGGGATCACAGCTGGGGGCCTGCACCCCCCCCACTGCCTGCACTAAGGGCGCTGCTTTAGCAAAGGGAAAACGTTGAGGTTTGTCCTTTTGGAGGTACAAAAGTGAACGGCTCTCAGTGCACCAGGCTGTGCCCCGAGCTCCCCTGCCCGTGCACATGCAGGTAGGGGTGTTCGTTTGCCGAACTCAGAGGTTTTGCTCAGCTCAAAGGGAAAGGTTTTCCAGGAGAGGTGCTGCTGCTTTTCCTCTTTCGAAGGTGAACAGAAAAGCAAACCCAGTGAATTAATGTCGGCTTTAACAACACTGCTGAAAGCGGTCGGGAGCGAGAGAGCAGGACCCTCCGCTCCTGCGCATCACCCTCGGGGTGTCCCTGAGCTGCCTGATCCCTTACAGGACACAGAAAGGCTTAAAAAAGGCAGTTCACCAGGGTGGAGAAATGCTCCAACGCCCATCATGAGGCCCATGGGCCCAAAGCCCAGCAGCTTCTGCTCACCGGAGCTCACACACGTCTGTCTGCGAGCATTCAGCTATGACGTGGTGTGAACCCCGGGCACGCTGGGGTGCAGATGGGCTGTAGGGGAGCACCCAGCTCCCCCCGACGGCTCCCTGCCCACGGCCCACCGGCTCCTGCAGCAGGAGGCGCTGCTCCGGCCCTGCCTGGATCCGGCCCCGGAGCGGCGCTGAGCCCTAGCACGGGTCCGGGTGCACAAGGTAAGGCCGCCCTGGCTCGCCCCTGCCCGGTCCCCGCGGGTGATGCTCTCCGCTCTCGTCCCTCACACGAGTCACTTGCAGCGGTAACGCCATGATTCCTCCTCCCTCCACGTGGCCTTTGGCCTCACTTGCGATAAACGCTCGTGGTGGCTTCAATGGGAGGGAGGTGGCAGGCGCGGGTGTGCGCGGGAACTGCGCGGGTGTGAGCGGGTGTGCGCGGGTACTGCGCGGGTGTGAGCGGGAACTGCGCGGGTGTGCGCGGGTGTGAGCGGGTGTGCGCGGGTGTGAGCGGGTGTGAGCGGGTACTACGCGGGTGTGAGCGGGTCTGCGCGGGTGTGAGCGGGTGTGCGCGGGTACTGCGCGGGTGTGAGCGGGTCTGCGCGGGTGTGAGCGGGTCTGCGCGGGTACTGCGCGGGTACTGCGCGGGTGTGCGCGGGTGTGAGCGGGAACTGCGCGGGTCACCGAGGAGGACGAACCGCGGGGGCTGCCACCGCCCCGCTCCGCCCCGCTCCTCCTCCGCCCCGCCCTGCTCCGCTCCGCTCCGTTCCCGCCCGTCCTCCTCCATCCGGTTCCGCGCCGCTCCGCGCATCTCCAGCCCCCTCCGCCCGCCGTAGGGAGCGCGGAGCCGGAGCCGCTCTGACCGGGGGCCAAGGGGGACGCGGGGGGTCCGTGTGCGCGCCGGGTCCCCCGGAGGAGGGCAGCCTGCGGCGGTCACACGGCTGGAGCCGACCCCGCGCTCATGGGCACGCGGTGCGGGGGCTGCGCGGTTCAGGCCGGACCCTGCCTCGGGGCTGCGTGCGGATGAGCTCCAGCAGCGGGGCCGGCACCGTGCCCGTGGGCAGGGAGAGGTCTCTGCTGTCCTGGTCCTGAGGTGCTGGGCTGGGGAGCCCGGGGGGAGAGGAGGGAAGGCTCAGGCAGGGCCCTCCCGCTCCCCCGCTGAGACAGAATCACAGAATCCCAGCAGGGTTTGGGTTGAAGGGACCTTAGAGCCCATCCAGCTCCAACCCCTGCCATGGGCAGGGACCCCTTCCACTGGAGCAGCTTGCTCCAAGCCCCTGTGTCCAACCTGGCCTTGAACACTGCCAGGGATGGGGCAGCCACAGCTTCTCTGGGGAGTGCTGCATGCCAGCACGCAAGGGATGCGTGTCCCTGCTCTGTCCATGTCTCATGCATGTGTTGTGGTTGGAGCCACTGGAAATCCTCAGCCTGCTCCCGCCTTGGCTGCTGTGTGCCCGTGATCTGTGGTAGGGGCCCCATCCAGGGTGATGCCCACCCCATGCCGCTGCCTGAGCCTTGGGGTACATCCTGGTGCACACCCAGAGTCGAGCAAAGCACCGGGGCCCAGCAGCGGGTGCAGGGCTGGATGTGGTCATGGATGCAGGGAGCAGATTTCCATTGTCTCCGCAGAGGCAGCTCTAAAGCGGGACAGGAGCGAGTGGCAGGGCTCTGGGGGCCTGCTGATTCTCCCGCCATCCACTTTGTATTCTAACCCTAATTGTCTGCAGCAACCTGTTATTACCGCGCCTTTAACATGATAGACACAAATAGGACGCACTAATCCACTACTCTTTGGTTTAAGAGTCATTACAAAGTGCTTAATTAAGTAAGCCTCACTTAATCACAAAATGTTTGCATGCTAAACGAGTTCTTGTGAAGCACGACACTTGACATATTCTGTACAAAAATAATTACAAGCGGGAGGCCTGGTACATTGAGCCTCCGAACATTTCATTTCAGGCCTTTCCCATTCATCACCAGGCTGGAATTAAAAGGCTTTCAGCACTGAGCCGTGCAGAACTCCCACATTCCTGCCGGCTGAGTCACTGTGCTGTGTCGATGCTGTGCTGTGCTGTGCTGTGTGGTGCTGTGCCGTGCCGTGCTGTGCTGTGCCATGCCATGCTGTGGTGGCTGCACCACTGCTCTCCAAGCTTGTGTCAGGTCCGTGGCATGGGTGCTGTGGACATCAGCTGGCATTGGATGGGTATGGGCTGCACCAGGGCAGGCGGCACTGGGGAACGGGACCAAAGATGAATGTTCCCGGGAAAGGCCAGCGGAGCATCCAGGGCCTTCATTAACGTCAGGGTCTCCAAGGGCAGCTTTGTGGTCCCTGGACCAGGCAGAGGGAAACTCGGTGCCTCCCTGACCCAGCGCCTCCTGCTGAAGGCAAAGCCAGCGGCTGCACCCTCTGCCCCGGGGGACCGCGGCTTTCCCAAACCCGGCGCCCCTCGGCCGCACAAAAGCTGCCTGAATGGGATTGTGTCAGTGGCACAGATTGTGTCAGGATTGTGCAGACCTTTGTTGGACATGCCGGTGCCCATTAAAATCCCTGTCCCTGTCGGGATAATTGGGAACCTTGCCCAAGCCTGCCTTTTGATGGAAACCCTTTAATTAGCGTTCTCTGTGCGCTGTAAGGTCCTCATTGCCCCGGCTGTTTTCTCACACCCTGCTGCTCAGGTTGGAGTATTTTGTGCTCCAGAATGCACTGGGCAAAGTGTGTGAGAGCCTCTGCCAGTGCCTGGGCCCGCGTGGATGGCGAGAGAGTGAGCACTCCTCTGGTCCCCAGGGTGCTCTCATCCTCTTAGCCACATCTGGGGGGCTGCTGCAGCATGGCACATGAAACCAAGGAGCAGAGATGTTCATAATGCACTGCATAGGGATAAAGTGGTGGCTGGATCCCACTGCACCCAGCATCCCTGACACACCGTGGCCAGGCTGTCCCACGGGCTGGTGTGGTGTGAGCTGCCCATGTGGGGCCATCACCAAATGATGTGGGGCAATCACTTGTCTTTATCAAGGAACATGCTTTGGTGTTTATCAGGAAAACAAACAATTGCTGTGAATTAGGAGGGTGCTCACGACTGCCCCTCGCTGCTGGATCCGATCAGAGGTGTGCTGGGTAGGAGGGATCACGCTGTGGCTTGTCATGATGGGAAAACAACTCGTTTCCAAACAGTCTAAAGGCATCCGGGCTTCACCATTCAGCTCAGCCCTCCTGTGCTGCTGAACGCATGGACATGGGTCCCATCCCTTCCTGGGGAGGGTCTCTGGTCCTCTCCTCTAAACCCCACCTTGGGAAAAGGTCCCTCTCCTTATTCCTTGGTGTCCCCTTGTTTGGTGGCAGTGATGGTGTTCTGTTTTGGGGGAAAGCTGGAAAAAGACACAGCGAGGCAGCAGCATCCTGCGTGACATTTTCGTGTCAAATCATTTCAATTTTTAATTCTGAACCAGCTTGTAATTCAATATTTTCATTATTTATCACATTCCATTTTGTGTTTTGCATTGTAACTGTTGTCTTCTCTATTAATTTTGCATGATAAATTATTTTGCTTGAAGTCAAAATTGAAATAAAACCCAGGCAATTTTGTCTAAGTGGGAACGTTTTGGTTCAGCTGAGCCCCGATTCCCAGCGCGCTGCCGCACAGAGGATTTAAAGGTGTTTGTTTCTGATCTCCTTGCAAAAAGACTTCTTGAAACCTGGAATTTGTGAATCAGAGTTTGGTTTCCAGCTCATGTGGACGATTGCAGCCCTCCAGGGGGGGCAGGAGAGGACTGGGGTGCAGCAGAGGAGGAGGCTGGGGCATCTGGCAATGTGCAGGTCCGGGAGGAGCTGAGCCTGCTCTAACCCAGGTGACCTGGCCCTTAGGTGCAGGCACTGAGAGCACCCGGACCTGCATGTGGGGAGAGTCACTGAGTGACGTGTCCAAACCTGGTCACCTCTTCTCTTGCACTGATGCCGTGTGCCAAGGCACGGGACAGCCGCGTTGGGCGGCCCTGGTGAGGGACAGCTGCCTGGTGGGGATGGACGGTGGCGGCTGGGAGGAATCGCAGTTATCAGATGAATCAGATGAACGCTTTGGCTCAAAAAGGGAGGAGTGATCTTTTCTTTTCCCAAACCCTCAAAGCTATCAGAGTGCCATTCTCAAAATGGGATTTTCTGTGACAAAGTGGCGTTTATCGGTGCTTTGGGAGCAGCTGCTGATGTTCTGACATTGCCAGCTCCACGAGATGCTCAGGGAGCATCCCTCCCCACCTGCTGCACACATTCCCCCTTCAGCTTTTGCTGGTTTTTAGCCTCTTTGATAGGCCACCTTCTCCTTTTTGCGTTTCCTTTGTTCCGGGATGTGAAGAGGGGCTGGGAGCACAGAGAAGAGCTTTGGCACTACAGCCACTCCTGGCTGGAATAGCTGCTGGGGGAGCCTGTCTGATGTGCTCCAGGCTCTGTGAGTGCAGCATCCTCTGGTCCCCAACCTCCCAGCACCACCGCAGGATGCCCACCCTCACCACTGGACATGACGATGGCTCATCCCAGTGCCGGGAGGGAGGGTGGCCACTGCCAAGGGGCCACCAGGACCCATCCCTTTGCTGGCCAGGAGCGTGTGAGCCCATGGCGGCTGCGTGCCGGATTAGCCGGGTTAAACTGCTAATGCTGCCGCTGCGTGGAAGGCTGCTTTCAGTAAGTGGCTCCCCGTAGCTTATTTGACTCCAGGCCCAAATCTAATGTCTCAGTGGGCCTGTTACATTAAGCAGGCCCAAGTGGTAGGAGATTTAAAGCATCAAAATGAAGTGCTTTATCACTCCGTACTGTGTTCTTGGCTGCTTTCGTTGGCCTCACTTCACAGGCGCCGCAGCCTGCGAGCCGAGCCCTCTCGGCAGGCCCATTACAAATTCCACTTGTTGACGGTTGCCTTGTTGCAGGATTTAATGGTAGAATAATATTTACACAGTAAACTCCTCTGGAGGTGTTATAAACACCATAAAAAGGATTTTAGAAGCTTAATGAGCGTTAGTGAAGTCGAGACAGGATAATGTGGCAACTGTGCGCTGTAATCTGATTTGGCACCTTCTGCACAGCAGGAGTTAGTGGGTGGAAGAGCTTTTCCTTTTTTTCTTGTTGTAGTGTGTAATGGTGTTTGTGCAGCACGGTGCTGAGCAGGAGTGCGGAGCGACGTGCCCGGGCTGCAGCGCTCCCGCTACCTTTGATGGTGACATTGTGGTTGCTTTGTGTTAGACACGAAGGGATCAGTGACTGGGCCAGGTTCCTGCTCAGTGGCACGGCTTCAAACTCGCTCACGCAGCACCATCGATAGTTCTGGGACATTTTGGGAGCCAGGCAGGCAGCAGCCTGTGGGAACAGTCCTTTCCTGAAGGACGAAGGCAAGGCAGGGAATGGGTGAGTGTGCAGGACTGGGATCTGCTCTGAGCACCACTGCAAACAGCCCATGGTGGGAACAAGCTCCTGCTCCTTCACTGGGACCCTCCTGCCTGTGCCCATCCACCGGGAGCATGACCACAGCCCCTGGCACAGCAAAGTCCCTCTCTAAACCCGGCTTCATTTCACCAACAGATGGGCAGGAGCTGAGCAGGGACACACCGGCTCCATGGCCAGGGCACAGCAGTGACCCGGGACCATCTCCCTGTGCTGCGATGCCATCATGGCCTTGCTGGGGCTGAGAAGCTCCTGCAGCCCCTGGGGTGGCCCCGACCCCTCTGGTTCCCGTGGGATGCAGGAGGGGCAGCAGCCCTGGACAGGGGACACAGGCCCCACTGTCATCCCTGGCTGTGCACCGTGTTCTATCTTTTAATGCTGTAATTCATGTTTCCTCCTTTATCTGAGCTGAAAATGCCCTTTCTCCTATTTGCCTGTATACATATATATATATATACACATATATATATATATACACACACATATGCACACACGTATCTGGACTATTCTGGGATCCCTTTGTGAATCAGCCCAGGGTTTGGTTATTCATGTGCAGATATTTTAAGGTTCTGTTTCGGGGAGGCAGAGAGGGTGCAGCTTCCGTGGTGCAGCTCCTGTGCTTCTCAGCTGGGGGGGGGCATCTCCCGGGGGAGAAAAGGGACCAGCTCCTGTGTTTGGGAATGCTGTGGCCAGGCTGGGAAAGCTGCTTCTGAAAGGAAAACTGTTGGTTGGGAGCCTTCCCGTTTCTGCAAAGTGCTCGTTACCTGGGGGCCTCCTCGGGCTGCTGCTAGGATGAGTTTTCAGAATTTTGATTCTTGTTCAATCCGAATTCTTATTTTGCTGTTGCACACACATATGAGAGATTGCTGTAGTTCAATCTGTTTAACACACAGTGGAGGATGGGTATTTTCTTCACCTTCAGAACACATCCACAGCGAGTACAGCGCAGCATCCCTCTGCTCCCCTCCCTGTGTGCTGGGCTGTGCCGACCGCAAGGCCCTCAGCTCGGTGGTGACCCCATCCCTGTGCCCCACATGCTCTGCAGGGCTTGGGGAGCTCTGAGGGCTCTGATGGTGCCGCTGGAAGAGCCACCCTCGGCCTTTCCAATTTCTGCGGGGCGCGAGCAGCCGTGAATCTTGAGGCTGAGTGGCCAGGAGCAGAAAGCTGCCTTTTGTAAATAAGCCAATATTTTCTTTCTTTCAAGGGTGAGCTGACAAAGATCAATACGAGCCTGCAGAAGACATTGCCCTCTTAAGAATTAGCCCTTTGCAGAATCATTAATCCAGGAAGCTGTTACAGGGTGACAAGAGCAAGGAGGCTCTGCCAGCTCTGGGAGGGATCGCAGCAACCTCCTTCTGTGCAGGAAAATAGCCCACACAGAACCACCCAGAAAACAGCCGCTGTGCTACGGGCTCGCTCTGCCAGGGGAGCCCACCCAGTGCAATGAAGGTGCCCACCCAGTGCAATGAAGGCACCCAGCCCATGCAATGAAGGCACCCACCCTGTGCAATGAAGGCACCCAGCCCATGCAGTGAAGGCACCCACCCTGTGCAATGAGGCAGGCTGCTTGCACTCCTCCTAAGAGAATGAGAATTACCTGGTACTCTGCTCCTGTTTGTCTGCAGCCAGGTCTGTGCAGGGCCGGGTTGGCTGCGGGTCCCCCTGCACCATCCTGGGTACCCAGGGCACAGGATGCAGTAAAGCCCGCCCAGAGCACACCAGGGACATCCATGCTTGCCCCATCTTTCCAGTAAGGGTGGAGAGCCAAGAAAATCAGTACAATTGCACTGCTGGGTAAACCAAAGGTGTTATTCTCCTGTTTGGAAGCTCTTTGGCGTTCCTGCAGGTGCTCATGTCCCAAATGCTCTGGCAGCTTTTTTCCTCCTGACCACCCTTGCTCAGGATGAGTGACAAGGGATGAGCTTGATACCACTGAAGTCTGTGGTTAGAGTAAGAGGGACCCCGGCAGTGGGATTTATGAGGCTCACCAGTCTCCTGGAGGATAAGATAGATGCCCTATCCCTTGAAATATTTAATGGCTTAATTCTGCACAAAGCACTTAGGTATACGCTGTGAGGGCCGGGCGCTCAGGAGCAAGTGATGAAGCAGGACCCGGCCCTGCAGAGAAAGGGAAAGATTAAAAGGAAATGGCTGAAGAAGGAAAAATATGAAGAAGTGGGCACCTTCCCATGGCTCATGTCCCAGCAGCAGCCAGGCTGCGGAGCCCTGCGAGTGCCGGGCTGGTTCGTGCTGTCACCAGAAGGGATTTTGGTTCCTGAGAATTAAGCCAGGCCCTTGCCCACCAATGCTCTCCTCCTGCTCTTTATTCAAGGGAATGAAGGTGTTAAGTGAGGCAAACCAGAGGGATCCCAGGCTGTGCCGGCAGCCCCAGAGCTGGTGTGTGAGCACCTGCACAGAGGGGAAGGTCAACATCAGGAGCCCAGACCCCCTGTTTTGGCACCAGCCGGGCTCCTCATGAGACAGAGAAGTGTGTGAGGTGAGCACCCCCCGTGCTCCCCATCACAGCGTGCTGGCAGCTCAGTGCTGGTCCCCCAGCCCAGACCCCTCTGCAAGGAGGAGCAGGCAGCATGAAACTGGGGGCCCCGTGGTTACAAAGGGAGCCCCATGGTGCATGGTGAGGATGGGCAGGCACCTCACCCCTCCCCAACACCCATGATGAAGGATGTGGGGGTCACCTCCCTTAGTACAAAGCAGAGCCATGAGCACCGAACTCCAGGTGCTTCAAGGGAGCTGGGTTGATGAGGGGTGGGTTTAAAACCAGGTGAGATCCTCGTGAAATCAATGGGATGTTATAGGGGGAATAGGCTTGCACAGGTGAAGGTATTTAGGGGCTTAATTACCTGCTGTCTTGTTAAGGAGGGCCCTGGTTGGCTGCTGCAAGTTCTGTTACCTGTTGGTGCTGTGGGGAAGAGCTCTGTGGTTCTGGGAGCTTCTCAGAACTGGGGTGCAGTGAGGGGCATGGGGTGAGACCTGCTCTGCAAGTACCCGCTGCCAGCAAGCACGGGCAGTGTTTCACTGCTGTTGTGGGAGCGCTCTTCATCTTCTCCAGTCTCAGGAGCTGGACCATGGACATGCAGTGAAGTGTGTGAACCAGAGCAAGGAAGTCTGAGGACGTGGCTCTGCTGAGGCTGAGGAAGCCCGTGTGTGCGCTCCTGAAATCAGGTATCTAATCCCTCTTGGATTAACAGGGTGGTCTGCGTGCTTGGTGGGGCCATGGGCTGTGTGGGGGCATGGCAGTGGAGAAGCTCTACTGCGGGGAAGGTGCCTGTGTGGGACCCAGGCAGACCCCAGGCTGCACTGGCCCGTGGTGGGCAGTGGATGCCTGGGTGCGAGGTGCTGAGTGTGAACTTATTTAACCAAGGAGGCAACTGAGCTGAAAGCTGGCGTGGCCGCGTGTCTGCTTAGCAGGGAGGAATGGGAAGCTAATTCCGAGCCAGGCGTTTGTCACAACACTGCAGGGTCACCGGCGAGCAGGGGCAGGCAAAGAGGGAAACAGTTCTTGGGGGTAATTACAATCGGTGCGAAGTTTCTCACTCGCTCGGCGGTTGTGGGAGGTGGTGATTGGCACCGCGGCGCAGCAAAGCACCACAATAGAGCTGTAATTTACGGGGCTGGAACCGTGAAGTCGGCGGTGGTTTGGGAATTATCGCTAATCCGTGTGGATGCCGCAGTTCCTGCCCTGGCTGAGGAGGTGGGGGTCCAGGTTCAGGAGGAGCCACTGGGCGCTGGCACAGGGTGCCCAGAGAAGCTGTGGCTGCCCCATCCCTGGCAGTGCTCAAGGCCAGGTTGGACACAGGGGCTTGGAGCAAGCTGCTCCAGTGGAAGGGGTCCCTGCCCGTGGCAGGGGCTGGAGCTGGATGGGCTTTAAGGTCCCTTCAACCCAAGCCCGTCTGTGACTGTGCTGAGTAGTGCTCTGACGCCAGGAGCAGGCACAGGCTGACCCGGAGGCATGGTTTGGGTGCAGTGATGTTTTTAAGGAGCTGCTTTTCCAGGCTGTTCCATTCCTGGGGATGCACGTGGCTGAGCGAGGGCCGTGCGGGCTGCGAGAAGGGAATTTGGGCCATAAAAGCTGCTCTTTGCTGTCGGCAGCTCCGCGCTCTGCCAGCACCGAGCGGCTCTTTCACGTCAGGCAGCTGCCTGTGTTCGGGAGAGTTAAAAAAAATCACACTTTTTCATTTGTGCTGATTTGCATATTAATAGTTTGCATATTAAACAACTACTTCAGAGGGTGGGCGGGCTAATGAATGCAGCAGTCTCCTCTATTTTAACTCAATTTGCCTCATCCATATTCCAATGACTTTGGGGATTGGTATTCAGTTTTCATTGAAATTATCCAAGCCAGACCTAATTTGTGCTGCCCTTCCATTAATCCAATTAATTAGCACCATTGATGTGTACTGCCTTTGTAATGCAGCTTTGTTCGGCGCTGCTGCTGCTAATGACAGCCTAGTATCAGAGCAAATAATGAGCAAACCAAAGGAGCATTTGACCCTTGATGTACCCTCACACAATGCAGCAGTTTTTAGTCTGGAGGCCCTAATTTAGTCTCGATAGCCCAAATTATAGACAATAATTCAATATTCTGTGTGGGGAGCTGTGCAAGTGTCACCCTGCCGTTTGTTTAGCTTATCATTTTTCCCTGCCTCTTTATTTATGTATTTTTCTCCCCCCTTTTCATTTGTTTCCAACCTGGCCTCCCTGCTCCACCTCCAGCATTGATTTCTGACCCTGTTTCCACTGAGAGGTCTGAAGATCTCTTTGCTCTGAAGGAATTCATTAACCTTTCCCCCTGCCCAGAACGGGGGAGAAAATCTTTATGTTTGTAAGTAAGGCAAATAAACAGTGCTAGTGGTTATTGAGTCCCCTGGCTGGCTGCTCCCCAGGAGCACAACTGCTGGCTTAGGGGCCGCTCCTGGGATTCCATTTAGGGGTGAGTCGGGGTTGGGAATCATCGCTTAAACACATCAATTCTCTCTGGAGCCCGGGTTCCCGTGGTGCTGGCACACGGGAGGAGGAGGATCCATTAAAGGAAGGTTTAGCTGTAGTTGTCCACAGGCAGGTCCCTGAATGCATCAATTAATTACATGGGGTGCATTCCCTGTGTCCACGGGTGTGGACTGGGAGGAGAGAGGGGTTGTCAGAGCTGGGAGGAGGACAGGAAATCAGCTTGCAAAGGGGTATGGAGACTGTGACCTGCAGCTTCCTTTGACCTGGAGCAAAACCTGAAGGGTTTTTCAGGCAAACTCCGAGGAAGGTTTCAAAAGCCTTTTCCAGGAAGGCCGCTGGGTAATTAGGTAAAGGCACTGTTTTGGATAAGCCAAATCCTGGTGCCTGCTGAGCTGCAGGCAAGTTTCACACTGCTGAATGGGGGATCTGAGCAAGCATCTCCCGTGGCTCTCCATGCTGTTCCCAGCCACTTCTCCTCTGCATTATAAATCATGCCACTTTATACAGTTAGCTGCCTGAAAGATTTTACTGATTAACCTTAAAATATGCCATACATCTTATTCTCTCCCTTGCTCCTGGAGCATTGAGGGAGCAAACGGGCTCCATGAGGCGTGCGCAGCAGGGCAGGCTCCACGGGCACGGGGGGAAGGAGCTCCCAGAGCAGGGCTGGATGCGGGTCCCTGTTGTGCTCTGTGGGGCAGGCTGCGATCCGCACTGCAGAACAGAAGTGCTTTTACCCTGGTCTGTCCTGCTGCTGGCACATAGAGCCAGTGCCGCACGAGGCTGAGGTCTCCAGCTGCCCCTTGGGCACTGAAGATCGCTGGTGGGGCGGTGATTCCAGTTTCCGTGCCTGCAGCTTCAATAGAATACTCGTATCTTGATCCCGAAATCCGCTTCCAAACCACAGTCCCTGAGGAGTGCTGTGTCTTGCCCTGCCGCTGCAGAAGAGCTGCTGTTGGGTTTTGGGTTGGGCAGAGCCCCGAGCCGCTCCTGCGAAGCCGTATTTCGTGTGTGCACAGGGTGCATTCTGCTGCGTTGGTGCCACTTGGCTTGCGTGAAGCGTGAGGGAGAAGGGGTTTACCCCTGGTGGTTATTGCCTTGCTGTGTGGCAGAGCCTGCCGCCAGTGTCCCACCTGGCTTCCCGAGCTGCGGAAGCTCACCGGGCCCTGAGGGGTAAGTAGGACTGCTAAGACAGGTATCACAACTATGTTTAGCTCATCTTCCACCCCGTGCCGTTGCTTTATGCCGCACTACAGCGTGCACTCCAGCATAGACCATGTGGCTTAAAACACAGACTGGCAGCATCCCTTCTCCCGTGGTTTGTGTCCCATGGAGCAGGAGGAGGGATGTTCGTGGCCAGTTTGCTGCTAGGCTGTGGCTCTGGCTTTGCCAGGCTGTGGGGGCTCTTTAAACTCCTGAGAACCTCTCTTTATGGTCTTCGGTGTGGCAAGAAGACGGAGAGCAGCGTCCAAAGCAAGGTGGTATTTAAGGACTATTTCTTTGTCTGAGATGGGGCCTTCGTACCAACCTGAAAGGTACCGTTCTCTGTCTGGCACTGATGCAGGAAGATCCTGTTTAGTGGCATCACTCAGGACTTGTCATATTACGGTCTGTCACAACATGTCAGCCTCTGACAGGCTGGATACCTGCTATTAACTCGCAGACTAGCTGCAAATACAAAATACAGGTGGTGAATGCAGGCAGTGCCAGGAGCGCAGTGGGTCCCTTCCTGCACTTGGGGTACGGCTCCGCACACCCGGCTTTGAGAGCAGCCCTGGGCATGCTCTGCTTGAGCACGGGAGGCTGTCTGCAAGCCCATGAGGCAGCAGCAGCCTCCCGAAGGATGCCAGACAGCTGGATTGGGAAGAGATTCCTCCTGGACACTGAACTCTTGGTTTAATCCTGATGCAGCACCCAGGCCCGTGTCACAGCACGAGAAGCAGCAGCACACGCAGCCCTTGTCCCTTCTATAGCTGTGGCTGTATCTGATGCTCCAGGGAGAGGTGGACAAACAGAACAAGGCTGGAGGCATAGGGTGGGAGATTCCTTCCTGGTACTCCTGCATCCAAGTCCCTGAAGCGAGTTTAGTGCGAGTGCCGTACAGCAGACCCAGTAGATCAAGTCTCCTTTTGCCCTGTTGGTGATGCAATCCCAGCCTCAAATCAGAGGTTTAATTGCAGGATCAGCCTGCCTCGTCGTGCAGCTCTCCCATGAGCCGGGCGGGCTCTGTCGTGCAGCCGATGGTGTGGTTTGCCCCCAGCACCTCTCCTGGAAGGCTGGGCTGGGCCGTGTGGGGTTGCATTGGGCTGAGCAGGCTCCTGCTGCAGGGATGGTTTCTGCAGCAGGAGCTGGGGTGAGGGGACCCCCATGTCTCCCATAGGGCTCCTCGTGCTCTAACAAGCCAAAACCCCGGCTGAGTTTTGCTTGGTTCGTTATTAAGCTGATGAAGTTATTTAGCCCGTTTTATGCCCCATTACACTGTGTGTTTGAAATGCTGCGAAGAGCCCGTGGCCAGAGCGCCTGGGCTGTGTTTGTCTTGGAGCCCCAGCCCTTGGCCCCTGTTTTCTCCCTGGGTATTCTTTCCTCTCTGAGGCTGGTGTGGCTGAGAGAGACGAATGCTCTGTCTGTTATTGTTACCTCTTCTCACTTTGTTTTTTCCATGCTCTCATCACTAGTTTGAGTGCTGCTTATTTTCCTTGCCTCTGAAAGAAGCCATAAAATTCCCCAGACCGTGTGTGGTACGGTGTGCACTTACAAATTACCATTGAAAAATGAATTGCCTTGACAAAATCTAATGTTTTGTGACACAGCACAAATATGCATTTCATTCTTGAAGAGAAGGAAAAGGAGCTCATTGGAAATATTAAATTAAGCAGTGTAACAGCTGAGAATAATTTGGTTTTCTGCTCTGTTGCTTGTGATTTGGTATGGAGTTTGAGGTGGCAGGCCAGTTCCTGTTTAGAGTGTAAAGCACACAGACGCCTCACATTTTATTCCTTGCTTTGGAGCAAGTTGTTTTCCCTGGTGCTGGAGGCCGGGTGCAGTTCAGAGCATGGGGTTTGGGTGAGATCCCAGAGGCAGGGAGCTGAGGTGGAGAACACTGGGGCCAGTGTGTGGGAATGTTTAGGGCCGTGCTGCAGCGGGGCACAGGAGACCAGCGTGCAGCCTGCAGCTCTTGCTGCTGCTCTGGTGGGTTAGGGTCAGACTCCATCCCCATTAAGAACAAAGCAGAGCAGGACTGGGCTCGGGAGTTCCTGTGAACAGCTCCGAATCCCCGCTGCAGGAGGCATAAAGGAAGCCTTTCTTCTCCTTGGTCACCGGCCCTTTTACTACCTGCAGGGCTTCTACACTGACTCATTCCCCAGAGAAGGGCCTGGGGGCTCCTTGCAGAGCAGAGGTGAAACTCTCCCTGCCCCTTGTCCTGACGCAGTCCCGCACTCAGCTCTTCTCCCCTCTGTGCCCATCACCATTACCTCTGGAGGATGCTCTGGCACCGTGGGGCTCTGCGGGGCTGCTGCTCAGCACTGATGGGGCAAGGGCATCCCCTGGGGTCTGCATGGCCAAGAGCAGAGCCCAGCACAGCTCGGTGGGTGTCACAGTGGGTGAGGGCATCAGAAAGGTGCCAGTGGCATCCCTGTCAGTAGTTGCTCACACCAGACCCTTGCCTCCCGAGCAGCACGGCCCTGCGTGCTGGGGTCAGACCCATGTGGGTTCCTCCTTGGGGTTTCTGGGCTTTATTTTGTCAGTATTGGTCATTTATTTGTCTTAAAGCGGTGGGCTCCAGACCTGCAGAGGTGCAAGCACCGTGAAAGCACTTGGGAAGTGATTCCCCATCCTGGAGAGGCTGTGGGACTGCAGCAGTGCCATAATGAGGGACGTGAATGCACTTAGGGTGAAGGCATAGAATAGCATGCTGGAGTTGTACAGCCCAGCAGCACCCACAGGTCCAGTCTGGTGCCTGTTGTCCCCTCTCTTTTCCTGCTTTCCTCTCTTTCCCCAAGTGTTGCAGTTGGAGCAGCAGTTGGCTGTGGAAGCCAAAGTGACAGCAGCCCCTGAAGCCTGTGAATCCAGATCTGCTTTGTCTTGCTGAGGTGCCTGTGGTGGCACCACCATCCCCATGGTCAGTGGTTGTTTGCTGTTTGTTATTTTCCGTTCCCTAAAGCTGGTCAGGATTTTTCAGATCAGGACATGTGTTTTGGTGGAATCTGAACGTTTTCTAAGGGAAATGTTGATCAGAAAAGGCAGTGTTTTCCTAGCAGGCTTGAAGGCAGCTTGGCATTCCTTCAGGAAGCCCTTAGCGCTGCTGAGCCAGGAGACAGGGACACTCACCTTGCTGCTGAGCTCCTTAATGTGATGTGAAGGCAGAATGAGAAAAAACCTGCAATTTCTTATTCTGTGAAGAATCTGCAAGTTTTGTCCAATTTGGATGAGCACCAGATTTAAAAGCTGCAGTTTCTCACGAGGTGGGAATTGTGTTTTTCAGATAATTGCTCTATTCCCATGTATCCCTTGAGGCAGATGCTCAGACCTAAACTTCAAACTTGGTACCAAAGGCAGAGCCCTGAGAGGGTCTCTGTGCCTCTGTGTGGATGAAAGCACAGAATGGATTGGGTATGAAGGTAATAAAACCCTAACAGATCATGGCAGCCAAGCTGGTGCCATGGCTTGGCTTAGGGCAGGTAGGCTCTGACTCCTGGATATTTATCTCTGGCCCTGGCTGCCCCAGCACCCAGAGCCCCCCATGGCACCGAGTGATGCTCAGGAGGAGCCCCCCATCCCTGCTCCGTCCTGGTGGTGGCCAAGCCAAAGGCAGCCTGGCCCTGGTGTCATCGGCTTCATTCTCTGCAGCACAAGCCAAGCGCAACCTGCGGCTCCTGCCAAGGTATCCTTGGCACAGGGATGCGGGTCGGGAGCCCACGGGAGTGTCAGAGCCGTGGCCGGTCTCCAAAGCCGGAGCAGTGTTTGACGGGGGAGAATATGCCTTGGAAAATGTACTTGATCCTTGTTTGGGAGTGCGGAGCCCTTCGCAGACGCACACATGCTGCTTTGAGGATCTCCGTACAAAGCAAGTCACTGGAAACATGTTGTCATCCGCCTCCTCCCTCCCATTCCTGGCAGTCCAGTCGATATCCAAGGGGAAAGCAGCCACCCTGGAGTGGCACCAGCAGCAGGGACCCCGTGGTGCTGGGGCCCGTCTCCTGCATCCCCACTGTGGTGTGGCACCTCCTGGGTTGCTGGGGCGGTGCTGGGCGATGAATGGGTGCTGTGGGCGAGCTCGGCGCTTGTCTGGATCATTCACCACTTGCCGGAGCGCGGGTTTCTTCTCTCCCGTCGCCAGCTCTGGAAGCCAAGGCCCAGCCATGGCACAGCAAGTGTTGTTTTAGCATCCCTCTCCCTCAGAAAAAGAAAAAATAATTAAAAAAGCTAGAAAAGCAAAGCTGGACCCTTTCCCAGATTGTGCATCTGTCCGTATAATTTACACCACGAGGACGAGGAAGTGAGGAGGGCTGCAAACTCTTTCCATCTGTGCAATGTGTGTGATGATTTTTCCATCCCTGCCTTGCCTCCCCCCGTGGAGCAGCCCCGGCTCGCGGAGGCTTTGCCAGGCAGGGGCAGCCCCGTGTGCCAGGGCGCTGCGGGTGCTCTGTCTGCTCCCTCCTCTTCCTCCTCGGGGCAGTGCTGAGGCTGCCCCGTCCCCGCGAGCACCAACCGCCTGCCTGGGCACTGCAGCCAGGGCAGAGCCTCGCCAGGGCTGTTTGCACTGAGCAGGGAGGGGTTTCACAGTTGGGTTCGTTCACAGGTTGGGTTTCACCTCCCTCCGGTAGAATCCAAGTCCCGGTGGAGCAGCCCTCTCTGGGGGATTCAGTTTGGAAATGCACCATCAGGGGAGCTGCGTTGTGTCCTTCCGTCCCCCACATTGATGGGGACCTCCCCATCAGCAGGGATCCCGCTGCTTGCAGGGACCCAGAGGGCTGCAGTGCCAGGCAGGAAGGGAGAGGAGCAAGAAAGGGCTGAAGCCGTGGCTCTCTCCTTGAAATGGATCGTCACTAGGAAGACTTGGTTCACTGGGGATGGGGAAGCCACTGGAATGATTTCTGAGTCTGGCTCCCAATGGAGTGGTGATGTAAGAGCTTTTGTTCCTGCAGCAGTGGGGTTCCCTTGGGGAAAAGCCCTGCTCCTGGCAGCAGGAGGTGGTTTGTGAGCATGAACCAGGACCCACCGGCACTGGCCATGGCATGGATGGGCTCAGCTCCCCATGCGAGACAGGATCTGCTAAACCCAGGCTGCTCTCCCCAGCTCGTTATAACTGTGCAGATACCAATATAGGGTGAGTGGGTGGTGAGAGGGGACCTCGTGTTCTGCATGACTGGAGGGCTTTTGCGGCTCCATCAGCTGAGGAGATGAATGAAGGAGCAGGATGCTGTCACCTCCCAGCGCCCACTCGCTCCCTGCCTCACCAACAGGAGCTGGATTTCTTTCAGACCTGCCATGAATCACTGGGTGTGCAGGAGGGTTCTGAGGGGTTCTCTGGAGCTGCTGGATCCCCATGGGCTGTGCCCCATCAGCACCCACTGCATCCTGACACCATTGACCAGCTCAGGCCCCCTGTGCTGGCTGAGGATGGGGTCACAGGCTGCCATTGGGGTGGCCGCTGCCCTCACCCAGCACAGATGATCCGTGCTCACTGTGAGACCAGCTGCAATAATAAACCCCATGGAGGCGTCTGTGCCTTCTCCTGGGCGCTGCTCGGGGACCTCTTCCAGGAGCAGGAAAATGAGGGCTCTGTTCCTGGTTCCAGGAAGAGGCTGGTGCCTTCCCCCCCAGCGCGACGCCTCCCTGCCTGGCACCGCTTTGCCTCCCTGTGCCGGGAGCAGACAAACAATATTTGTCCTGTCCGGTGCTCTCCAGCAGAACCTTTCCTCGCCGGGGCCCTGCAGCATCCCCATCCCTGGGACAGCCCCTGCCCCACGGTGCCGGTTTGCCGGAGCAGGGCGGTAGTGGCAGCAGCAGCGAGGTGGTTAAGAAGCACCAATAAACTTTGTCGGCTCGGCACTCAGGCAGGCGCTTCCTCCGTCTTGACATTAAATTCCTATTGGTGTGACTCATTAGCTATTTATTTATTTAAAGCCACTGAGCTGTTTGCAATGGTTTTAAAAAGCAAACATGGTGTGTGGGCAGGGGAGCTGTGCTGCCTCATCGCCCTGACACCGATGATAACTTATCAGAATGAATAAGGAATCCTCCAATCATCATCCTCTTTACTGGGCGGGTGTTCTGTAGGAGAAAGTCGCAGTGTTGCTGCTCAGAAACTTTTTTACCAGCCTGTTACATCCAGGTTATATCCCTGCGTGGGCAGCTGCCTACATGTTCTGCGCAGCCCCAGTTCAAGCGGGATGCATCATCCCTGCGCTCAGCTCCCAGAGCCCTGGTGGGTCCCTTCTGGAGCAGCTGTTTCAGTGGGGCTGGGTTGGGAAGAGGCTCCATGAAGGTGTGTGCAGCCCCGGTGTGTGGTGGGCATTCAGGGAGCTGCATGGTCCAGCCTGGAGAACAAGCATTTGGCTAATTGCAATTTGGACACTGCAGTTGGCTTGCCTGCCAGCAGCAAGCGTCCAGGATCACATTCCAACCTGGGAGGTCTGGAGGTGTGCAGAGGCTCAGGTCAGGCATGGGAACCGAAAAATCAAACATTTTGCATCCCTCATGTTTTCAAGTTATCTCATTTTTATGTGACCCAGCCTGGTGCAAAGCAGGAACGTTTTCCCTACCATTATTTCCAGGGAAAAGGTGACTTTTCTGACATTTCTGAAGTTTAGAATTTCACTTCCCCAACACAGGAGGGTCTTGAAAGAGAGTGAGCACATCCATGCACCAAAACCAAGGGAGCAGGTTTGGTCATGGAATCTTCTAACATGTTCCCTTGAAATACCAGGAATCCCAGGATATAGAGTGTCCATCCTAGCCCAGGGCCCTGTGCCCATGGCAGAGCAGCCATGAAGGGTGGTGGGACCATGCAAGCGGGTGGCACATGGGGGGTGCCCCATCCCTGGCAGTGCTCAAGGCCAGGTTGGACCCAGGGCTTGGAGCAAGCTGCTCCAGTGGAAGGGGTCCCTGCCCGTGGCAGGGGTTGGAGCTGAATGAGCTTCAAGGTCCCTTCAACCCAAAGCAGGCTGGGGTTCTGTGATTTAAATAGATAAAGTGGCTGTAACATCTTGCAGAATGCCTCCTTTGTAACCTCCTGCCTGGTTGCAGCAGTCACATCATGTTACATTATGCTTTGAAACGTAACGTGATGTGACTGATGCAACATATGACGGATGGTTTATCAGCCAGGAAATGTAAAAGGACCCAATTTTCTAAAGAGCATTGTTACAGAAACAAACAAGATGCCCTTTTAACTTGTATTGATTGATTGCTAAAGAAGAGGCTCTGCTCATACTTTTGCAAGTGTTGTAATGAGTTGACAGAGCTACCTGCATGGGGAAGAGCCAGTGGGCCCTGCAGAGGAGGAGGCTGAAGCACCAGGGCAGGCAGGAGGTGGGACAGTGCCTGGTCCCCACAGCAGCACCCAGGGCAGGTCTGTGCGCACAGCAGCGAAGGGGCTGTTGGGCCTGTGCCCATCTTTGTGTATTCAGGCCATCCCAAGCATCAACCACTGCAAAAGCAGATCCTGGTGGGCTCCCAGACCCTTCCCCACGACATTGCCATGATACCGCAGCAGCAACTGCATCCCAGCCAGGTCCAAGGGGGAGAGCCTCATCGTGTGAGCGTCTGTAGCTCTTTGCATAACAGTTGCTCCCAGCCCCGTCTTTCTTTTGATTATCAGCTAAAAATCACGGGTATGTCTGGCAGGACAATGCCTTTGACAGCAAAGGGAATATTAGGGTCAAGCTTTATTAAGAAAGAAGCTATTGAAATGACATACTCAAACATATTGCTATTAGGGACTTGAAGAGTATTTGCCTCATTAATGTAAAAGGTAGCTAGCAATCTTCTTGATCAACAGTGGCAATTTATTTTAAAGTGTCCATTTTCTGGATGTCAGAGGAAGACTTTTATTTATAATCTTATTTTCAATTTCCACAAAGAACACTTCACTCATGCTCTGGGCAGGGTTTTTCTGCAGACAATAACCGATTATAAAACTGTGCTCTCCCCCCCCCACACATCCCCCTTGTAGTAGTGTTGACATATGGAAATGAATCAAAATGTAATAGGCATAATTACAAGCATTGTGTGCAGGCTACAATTAGTGTCTCTTCAAAGCAGACTTGTAATCAAAAGACACCAAGAGACGAGGAGAAGAAGCGAGCGGACGGTTCCGGGGTGAGCCAGAGCTGAGAGGAGTTTCCCACCCGCTGGGTGCAGAGGGGGTGCCTGGTGCCCGTCCGGGGTGTGCATGGGTGCTGGTGGGTGGACGGGCCCAGCCACCGCAGTGATGGGCACCGGCACCATGGGATGGGCAAACTCCCTTGCAGAGACAACAGGCGTGCGATTGCTTCACAAAGAGTAAACCAAGATCTTTCAATGCCACGTTTCAAACGTGATAGCTCCGTTTTTCCGAGCAATGAGGGCAATGGGAATTGTTTCCCAAATCCGTTCGATAAGTCAAAACAAAATCTGGAAATGGTATTAAAATGAAGGGGGACTTTCTGCCTAAGCAGTTGCTCCGCTCACCCAGAATTAGCTTGTTAGAACTTTCCAATTCACCAATGGTGAAAAATTATTTGTATTTTATTTTTCCGTGTGTTTGGTGAGCTGGAAATGCATCACTCACACCGCTCTAAACACAGGGTGCGATTTGAGTGGAAGCAAAATCCCATTACTTTGTGTTCCTCCAAACCCTGGCGAGGGTGGCGGATCTAAACGCGGCTGCCTGACAGGTTTGCAATTCAATTTTTACCTGTCAGAAATGTATCAAACTGAAACTCTTTTTGCAGGAACATTTCTATGTTAATAAGTTTTTGCTTTGAAATAAACCCCCAACCTTTTAATAAGGCCAAAGCGTTATCTGGTGGCCTCATTGGAAGGGACTCGCTGGGTTTTCATTTTCAAATTCATTTTGCTCCCTAATAGTTTTTCAAAAATGAAGGTCAGAATGAAATGGTTTTGGCCGTTATTCAGCTGACTGCTCCTATTGACCCAAAACCACGCTGCTTTTTGCCCAGAGGTTGAGGAGGAATTGTTCAGATCCGGAGCACAGGAAGATTTGGGGTTTTCCTTCAGAATTTGGGTTGACAGGGACCTTAAAGCTCCTCCAGCTCCAACCCCTGCCACGGGCAGGGACCCCTTCCACTGGAGCAGCTTGCTCCAAGCCCCTGTGTCCAACCTGGCCTTGAGCACTGCCAGGGATGGTTTAAAGCCATTCCCCCTTGTCCTGTCCCTGCAAGCCCTTGTCAATAGTCCTGGGTGCAGGAACAGCTCCTCCATAGTCAGCAGAGGGAGAGCTGCTGGTATCAGCCAGGGAAGGATCAGCCCCATCCCCAGCGGGTCTGTGTGGGAGGACTTATATTTGTTTGCAGGAGCCAGATGGTTAAGGAAGAGAGTGACATAATTGTGAGAGCAGGAGCCATGCAAAGAGAGGGGGAGAAAGCCCCTGGGGAAGCGAGCCCCAAGGAGCACGGCCCCGCGCGCCCCGCACCGGCTCCTGGGCTCTGCTTCCCACGGGGATTCATCCGGGGTGCTCTGGGGCATCGCTCCTGCGCTCAGGCATCCCGAGTTCAGATGCGCGGAGGAACCGAAGCGCAGGAGCTGCTAATGCTGGGAAAGTTACGAGGGCTGAAGCGGCGGCGTGACCTTGCTGTGGATGTGAAGTTCATGATCTTAAGCAGCTCTCCATTTATTAATGGAGGGGCCATTTATTAACCTACTGAATTCAGTTATGCTGCATAAATCTGAAGTAATCCCATTGAGCATGGATTTATACGGGTGTAGCTGACGGGGGAGCCCGGCTGGCTCCGGAACGCGGGCCAGGCTGTCGCGCTGCTGCCCTGGGGCTGCAGGGAACCTTCGTGTCCCAGTGCTTAAGGCAGGTTTAAACCAGCAGCTCAATTCCTGCAAAGCAAAGCACCAGGAGCACGAACGCTTCCCACACCTCTGCCCAGGGGCAGTCCGGGTGGGAAAGCAGGGAAGGAATTAATCACCAGCTAAATGAATCCCCCGGTTCCACCCACAGCTGAAGCCCCAGGTCTCCTCCTTCCCACATGGACTTTAAACCGGCAGGACCTGTTGTATTTTATTCTCTCATTCCTAGTGTTTAATACAGGCGGCCAAGCGAAGGCAATGCCAGTGATGCTGGAAGGGAGGGGAGATTTTCCTCTGAAATTTTAACTGTTCCTTTAGGCCTTTGAAGGAGCTGAAGGAGAAACATGAATTTGGAATTACATTTTAAGCCTTCCTGTAGCCTTTTAAAATATCAGAAGGAACAAGGGTCCGCTATCCTCACCATCAGAACCGGGCACAGCCTCCGCTTGAAACGTGTATGAAAGCAACCCCGTGGCTTTGCTGTTGCCTTCCCTTATCTGCCTGCTATTCTGAGCCCGGCTCCATCTCCGCGTGCAGATCCTGCTTTCACAGCCCTCAAGAATAGGGAGGCTCTCGCCATTCCCGTCACGCGCCGCGGGCCGCCTGGCCCCGCTCTTATCAGCGCCCGGCACATGGAGCGCCGGGGGATGCCCCGCTCCGGCTCCCGGCGCCGGGCTCGGGGCGAGCCGCAGCCGCGACCTTCAGGGTCTGGTTTTCCCTTTCCCAGGGGCAGGATCGTCGAGCCTGTGGCTGAACAGACCGTGGTAATCCCGCGGGAAAGCTGTTCTGGAGGTGCAGGAACGGGCTTTGTGTGGGGCGGTTGTGCGGGGTCCTGGGGAAGCGCTGCGTGTGCAGGGATCCAGGGATGCTCCTGCGGAGCGGATCCCTCTGCTGCCCAGAGCTCCTGGGTGCAATCATTCTAGGGTTTGGGACCAGCAGAGGCACCGGAGCTCGGAGCCTGGCTGCTCTTCCTGCACTCCGGCTGTGAGCATGCTCTTGCCTGTGGCAGCCCATGGACACTACATGGAGGAAGCATTTCCCTGGGGAATTAGTGGGTTTCTGAGTAAAGAAGCCCTCCTCCCCCAGCACACCTACACACTCCTCTGCACGCCCGCTCCCCTGCTGCCTGCAGCACAGCTCGCACGCACGGGTGCCACGCATGCACACACACACACGTGCGCACATACATGTGCACACGTATGTACAGGTGCACACACACACATGTACAGGCACACGCATGCCCAGGCCCGTCCAACCCTCTGTGTTCTGCCTCCCCCCCGGCGTTCCGGAGGTGCGGAGCGTGGCGCCGGAGCCGTGGGCACTCGGCACCGCTGACAAGCTCGCCCACACCAGCCCACTGCCCATATGGGGTTTCACACGTACGTGCAGCTGAACTCGCTTAGGAAGCAGTTTGTTCCTCAGGCCATTGTGGGAACGGGTATTGCTGCCTGGGGTTGGTTTTAGCTGGTTTCTCTCCCCTGTCCTTGTCTTCTCCAGCTCCCACATTCCAGGATGTCTGTGGGACAGAGGGGCTGGGGGGGCTCTGAGCTCACAGCCCCTGCTCAGGGGAGAGGGTTTGGGTCCAGACCTGACCCCATGGCCCTGCCAGCCTCTGCCCCCTTTAGTTTTATGGTCCAGTTGCCCCGGGCAGCCCATGTCCTGCTCACAGGCTTTCCCTTTCTCCTTCCCTCTCTCACATCTTTACCTCAGCACTTCCATTCCCTGTGGATTTTAGCGTTGCCGAAAGCCTCTCCTCTGAGCCAGTGCCCAACTTTACATTTCTGAATCGCCTTCCCGACACCCCTGCTCTGGTGTGCAGCAATTGGAAAACTTCATCTCTTTTGGCTTTCTGTCCCTCCATGTATGCTAAGGTCCAAAGGGATTCCAGGCATCCCGGTCAGTGCATCTTTGGGCAGCGCTGAGCCCGGCCAGGTGCTGGGATGGGCACTGCATCCCCCGGGATGCGTGGTCTCACCACCCAACATTGCCAGCGGTGCCTTTCCCACAGCAGCTGCGCCCGCTCGGAGGATTTGGGAAAGAACCTGAGCTCGTCTTCATTTTGTTAAATAGCTTGAATTTCCACAGAAAGGACATTTGAAAGTGAAATATCAAAATGTGACATTTGGAAAATGTTAAAAAGAACATTGTTGGGTTATTGAGACTCTTTGTTTCAATTTCCCTTGAAATTGAGCTTTGTCGAAATCCCATCCATCGCCATGGAAAGTTTGTTCCCATAAACCAGCAGTTTCCAAGGAAATGGCTCCTGGGTTTCCCGGGTTTGACCAGTAGTGGAGAAACGCCAGCATGGAGCTGGGTGTCCTTGCAGCTGTTGCAGCCCAAGCAGGAGGAAAGTGCTGCTATGGGGAAATGGCTTTTGCAGGGAGGCAGCCAGGAACCTGGGCTCCAGGATAGTTCGGTTCTCAGGAATGCTCCCAAGGACAACGAGGTTTGTGGCTTTGTTTCGTGTTCCTTCATAAAGCCAATGGGAATCTGTGGGGTTTAACTTCCCCTTCTGGGTTAGAGCAGTCTTAAACCAGGCATAAACCCACGACGGGGTTGTAATCGCTCTGGCCTAGTGAATGATGGCACAGAACAGACTGAGCTGGGCTCCATTCATTTACACAGCATTTCTGTGGCTTGCATTGAGGATGACGTTAATATTTAGAGCCGTAGCCATGCCCTGTAGCCTGTGTTGAACCCAGCCCACATTGCCCTACCCTCTGCATCCCGCTGGAGCCAGACCCAGTGCTCCCAGGAAGGACCCAAATTCCTTCCCCAGGCTCTGGGGCGCGGGGCCCAGCTCCATGGGTCCTGTGTGCAGTGATCGCAGCGGCAGCGCGGCTCAGGCTCAGAACACAGCACCAAACCCAGGGTGTTCTTTCCCTCCCATCCCACCCTTGGGTTATTTATGCAAGTTAATTCCTTATTTTGTACTTGGTTGCTGCTCCTCTGCAGCAGGAAGAGGAGCTGAGCTGGCACGGGAGAGGCTCGCATCCAACTGCATCTTCCTGCCATCAGCAGAAAGAAGGCAGAAAATGACTGTTCAATTAAATCACATATTTGGGTAAGCGTTCCCTTCTGAAGAAGTTGGTCTTTGCTTTAAAACTGGGAGGCACGATGAGCTGCTGTGAAATCATCGCCGGCATTAGATGGAAAAGAGCATTTTGTGTTTAAGTGTTGATTAAAAAGCAATATGTTACCGAAAAGCTTCGCACCAAACGGTGACTCCTGTCCCCTGTTGCTGGGTGACTCGCGGGGACTATCGCGATACACCCGATGAGTTTTCAGAGCTGTCTCTTCACAGAGCCATTTCCCAGCCCCTGAGGCTCTTGGTGGGCTATTTGCTGCGTTTCAGTGAGGCCCTGTAGGATGAAATTAATTCAGTTTAGCAGCCAACAGCCTCCAAATCGATTCATCCTGCAGTCGGGGTAGTTTATGGCCAAGAAGGATGGTTTTCAGCACATGGTGCTGCGCCGCCGTGTCTGCAGCCACTGAAAGGAAACCTTGTGGAAAAAGGTATCCACAAAATTATCTCTTTTGTGCTTGGGAAATAGCAGTTATTTGGCTGCTCAAAAGCTGTCAAAGCCTCACAGGAAAACTCTGAGGGCAGCGGTGCTGACACAGCCTTTGCTGTGTGCCACAGCTCTCTGCGGTCCTGCCCTGTGTGGGGTGAGCATCCTCAGGCTCTCTCCCTGCATCCCAGCCCAGCCATGCCCTGCATCCCGGCTTATCTTTTGCTGATAGCAGCAACAATTAATGGGCAACAGCAGGGAGAGGGGAAAGGCAGAGAAGAGGAAAAATTCACCTGGGTGCAGTGTCAGGGGAGACTGCAGGAGGTGGATGGTGGGGATGCACCAGCTCCCCCTTGGTGTGCACTGTGGATGTGGGGCAGGAGCCATGGCCAGTGCAGAGGCAGAGGCTGGCTCAGAGCAAGCACTGACCCCCATCTCCAGCCGGAGGCCAGGCTCAGGCAGGTCTCTGTGGCCACCTCTGAAATCTGTGCTTGGGACAAGGCTGTGGCTACCAGGTCACAGCCCTCGCTGCTCCGCACCAGCCACGCACCTCCAGCACCCCTGGGATGCTGCACAAGCCCCTTGTGTCTGCAGGCTCCGACGGCTGCTGCAGAGCTGCCTGCCTGCCAGTCACCTGCACTGAAGTAGGTTTGATTCCGGCTCTCGGTTCTCCAGCCTGCTTCTCAAATGCTAATGTAGCTTTTGATGTACGCGTCTTCATCCTTCAGCAAAAGCGGGATCCAGCTTTGGACAAATGCAGCACCACGTTGACTACGGTTTTGCAACAGGAGCTCCCGTCCTGTTCCTTGACTTGATACCAGCGTTTTGTCATTTTTGAGGAAATAACAAACTTGAAAGTATTCGGCTTTGGTGCAGCAATTGCAGCTTAATTGCATGTCTCCTTCTGCCCACACAAATGCTGAAAAGTGACTTGGCAAACTTTAAAGGCAATCCAGGGACTGAAATGGGAAGACTTGACAAGCCAGCATTCATCAGCTCTGACTAACGCGTCTGTAGTCTCAAACCTGCTGCTGTTCCTGCTTTGGCCTGACATCCTGCTGCCCTCAAAGAATTTCTTTTGAGTCTCAATCAGCGGCTGCCGGGTGGCTGGGGCTGAAAGGTCCCCGCAGCATTCAGGCTGCCAGGCTGCCCACAGACCAGTACAGAACCGTTCCTGGGCAAGGGCTGCGGTGGCTGTTGCCCACAGGCACCCTCACTTTAACTGTCACCTGCTCTCCAGGCCCCTCGTGCCACTGCAGGTCTGAACTGGCTGCAGTAGGTTAAAGAAGGTTTTCGTCTCACGGATCTTGCAGGCAGGGTGCTGGATCGCTGGGAATGCTGAGCCCAGGGAGCCAAACTAGACTCAACCCATCCCGCCTGGAGGCAAAGGCACCGGTGCACCCGTTCACCCAGCGCAGCCACCCCTGCTCACGTTTTCCCAAGCTAAATCTCAGCCAAGATGCTGAAGGGTGTGCTTCGGGGGGACAGCGTGAGGGGAGCCGCTCACTTTGCTTCTCCCAGGCACCTGCTGCCCTGTGAGCGGGTCCTTGCTGCCACGCTGTGCCCGCAACTCATGAGAAAAACACTGTCGTGATCCCCCAAAACAGCCAGACCCCCACGATGTTTCATGTGAGGACACCCAGGAACCGTTCCTGGGGAGCCCCTCTGCTCCCAGGACTCTGGGGCTGCCTGATGTGGGGCAGACGTGGTTCCCAAATACATCATCCTGTGCTCACTGTGAGTGCAGAGGTCCCTGGAGCAGCAGGGAGAGGGCCGGGCTGACATTAGTGGTTAGTCTGGGAAGCCTGCGAATGAGGTCAGGAACCCCCAGAGGAAGAGCAGGGAAGGAGCAAGACAACCACAGATCTCTGTGGTTATGTGCTCAGGTTCAGATGCATCTCGCAGGGATGGGGCTGTATTCAGCCCTCGGGCTCAGGGTGCTGGGACAGGCAGGCTCTGAGCTGGGCTGACCTCACAGGGTCACAAGGCTCCAACCAGCACAGACTGAGCCAATTCCAGCCCCAGCTCCCCTTCCTTGGCAGGGTGGGATCAGCGTGGGGTTAGGGTGCCCTTGAATTCATTATTGTGCTTGAACTGCTCCGCACGGCTGAGCAGGTTTAGTGTACACAGCGTGCTGCTGCGCTTGGCATGGGAAACGCTGAATCTACAGGCTTTTGCAAGTAAAATCTTTCAGATTTCTCAGCAAATGGTGCATGCAGTTCTTCAGGAGGATGTTTTGCTGTTTTCCCAACCGTCAGGCTCATCCGGCATGTTTGAGCGACGGCCTCATTTATATACAGCCCTGGCAAAGTGAGGGGAGTGGATGTTCTCTTCCTTCAGAAAAGGCACAGTTTACCAAAGGACAGGAATTATGTAAAGCAACGTGATTTACTCGCGTCCCCAAGTCTGTAAACAGTGTGAGTTATGCTGCACGGTGCTTTTGAAAAGATAACTGGGAAAGGAGGCCCTGTGCTTCATTTTGTGAATGAGTGACTCTATTGTGTAATGCTGGGGTTTATTCCATTTCATACTGCGTACACAGTACTTACTGCGCGTTTGGAAATGAGCAGCAGAGGAAATAGATCTTTGCTGGAGGCAATTGCTTTCCCAATAGTGATAGAAAACATCATGCGAGGCTGACTTGGAGGTTATTATTTTAATACCTTCCTGCTCGTTGTAGAGCATCATGCCTGGGTGCTCCAGCTGGCACTCGGGGTCACCCCCTTCCTCCTCCTCACCAGGCACCAGCAGGCTGGGATGTCACAAGTGCATCAAGTGCCCCCGGAGCAGGGAGGATGAGCCAGCAGCCCCTGCTGTGCCCTGCAGCAGTGAGGTGCATGGCCAAAGCGCTGGGCTCTCCCGCAGGGCTGCTGCATCACCTGAACCACCTGTGCAGGCAGAAACGCTGCAGCCCTCACTGTGCTGTGCCCCCAGGGATGCTGCTGGTGCCTTCCCCGGTGCCAGGCTCCTGGCAGGACCCGTGGCAGGGTCAGGGCTGGAGCTGGCTCCTGCCCCAGGAGCTGCTGCCTCCGTTTTCCAAGACTCCCTTTTATTTGTTCTACAACAGCTTGAAACCAAGTAGGGTTAATAGCCTTCCCTGCGTCCTGGTGAGATGAAACTACCATTGGGAGACCCAGGACAATTTTTATATAGGATTAGAAAACAAAAATCAATATTTAATTATCTGTAAGCTTTTTGTGTCACTGCATCCTTAGCTTGCTAACTGTGAGTGCCGGCTGCCATGGAGAAAGTAAGTCATTAAAGGTGCAGTATCTTTTACTGGCCTTTTATGGGCCCGCAGTAAATAGAGTACATTATCACTTCTCACACACCCGTATTGTTATTTATCTTTACAATCTCTATTTACCTATATTTATGGTAGATTTCTCCTGTATATTATATGGCTAGGTTAACTTTAACGGGCTTCATTAAAACATGCGCTTAGCAAAACTTCAGAACATCTTTGTTTGGACAGACAGCAAGAAACCAAAATGGGAAGGATGAGGAAGAGTGCTTTGTGCCAGCAAGTCCCCAGCGCTCGGGAGGTGAAGGGCAGGTGATGGGGATCCTGGTGGCTTCAGGGCTGGGGTCCCACCACCACTTCGGAAAGGGCCTTTGGGTCTGTCTTGGGGAGCATCCGCCTCGCAGAGGCAGGAGGAGGAGGAGGGTGGGCGCTTTGCTGGGCAGTGGGGCTCAGCCCCAGAGTGTTCCTGATGTTCTCAGAGCTCAGGGTCCACCCCTCGTCCCTGTTACACCTTTCCCCATCAGCTGACTCCCCAGCTCCTCGCTGACGCCCCGCTGTGCTCCGTGGGGTCCTCTCTGCGCGGGGGCCATCACCTGCACCCCAGTGCTCGCAGGGACCTTCTAAGGACAATAACCAAATCCCCTGGAAAGCGCAGGCTTCCCCCGGCGGGAAGCGGCAATTAGCGGCTCCTTTTGCTGCAGCAGTTAATTTTTTCCAAGCCTCCCCTATTTGCAGTGTTTCCCTGGTTAATAATGACGAGCAGCCGCTTACGCCATAAATAAGTTCCACAAATTTCGCAGATGCACCGGGCTGTTTAAGCAGGGAAATTGAGCAGCATATGTCTGAATGGTTAATTGACTTAATTGCTGTTAGTTGGGCTATTAGCACACTTGATCCACCCCAATGACCGCAATACTTTCTTAATGGTGTTCATTTTATTTGGATGCCAAGCTCCAGTTACCATTACAGGGAAATTTCCAATTGCTGATTACCTCATAAATATATAATTGTAGTCATAGGCTAAATAAAGCCAACAGGCATTAATAATGAACAGTGTTTGACTAAGAGCCTTTAAAGGATGATGGAAGTTTCTTTAAAGACCTTAGCTATTCTTGAAATGTAAATAATCTTTCATGCTTCTATTTTTAATGATGCCGCATCCTTTTTCCAGTCGGCACCGAGCTCCAGGAGAGGTAAAGTTGCATCCACAGCCCAGTGATGTCCAGAGAAAATAACAGAGGGGCTCTCCCAAGGTCTCACTATTCCTCCCCAAGCATCCGTTCCCAAGGGATGCTGGGATGGTTTCTCAGTGAGTGACCCCTGGCACCAGCCTCTCAGGCAGGCTTCTTAAAAACAGGTTTTCCCACTCCCTATCCGCAAGGAAAGGGAAAAGCAAAATGCCACCAGGCCAGATCCTGCCAGTGCCTGTGGCAGTGGTGGGTGACCAGGACCCTGCTCCGGACCAGCCGCCCCCCAACAGTTCAGTCCATCACCAAACAAATCCATAAATAAGCAAAAGCACTACAGGTGCCCCAGAAGGCAAATAGGATTTACCCAGGAGAGGAATGGCAAGGGGAAAACGGCCTTTTCCAACCCCAGCGTTGTTCCTGGCTCTGGAGACAATTTAATTATCCCAGGCTATTCTTAACTGACCTAGTAAAATAACCTGCCGAGCTCTGTCCACAGTAATTACCTACGATTTGCTAATTCATGTGGAGAAGAAATTACTCCTAGATAGTCTGTTAATCTTTGATTCCTAACCATGAGCTCATTTACTCTGGACTTGTTCCCTACTGGCACCAAACAGAGAATTACATTAGTTATGTTCGGCTATTAGGGAACTAGTTATAATCAGTGTTGTCTCTGATGGGCTGCTTTTATGTGGGTGCCTTGTAGTGGGTGCCGTGGCATGGCCATGCCGCCGTCTGGGGCAGGGGGGGCTTTGGCTGCTTGTTTCAGCCCAGGAGCCTTTGCACTGATTGGGGTTTGGGTCCATCCTATGCTAAGGAGTGGGTTCAGGGCATGCAGCCGCCTCTGCTCTGGATGTGCTGCATCACGGACATGGTGAGCGTGGGAGCAGCATCCCATTGCTGTCCCCCCCTGCACTGCTGGAGATGTGGGGCTGCTCCTGTGGGGCTCTGCTGCATCTGCTGGGAAGTGGTTCCCATTCCCAGCCCTCCTGCCTGTTTCTATGGACACTGCTGTGGGTGGAATCGCTGGACGTGTGTGGGGATGGGTGTTGTGAGGGAAGGGAGAAATCAGGAGAGAGGAGAAGGCTTTTGGGGAGCCGAGAGTGAAGCACTGCTCGTATCCACCTGAGCTGCCTGCCTCTGGTGCTGGGGTCTCTCTGCACCCCAGCCACTGCCCCCTTACCTGGGCCCCCTGGGGAGAAGGGGGGCCTGGAAGCAGTGGAAGGTCCCATCCCAGGGCTGGCACCCCGAGGGCAGCGGATGAGCCTCCTGCCGGGAAGAGCCAGCCTCCCAAGGGTGGCAATCCCTGGGTCCTGCCCCGTTCCCACGGGATGCTGCCCACAGGGTCTGCCTCTGCCAAGCCAGGTCCAAGGCTGCCCATCCCTCACAGATGGGGGAACAGCTCCCCTCCATCCCGCTCTCCATCCCACCCACCCTGAGAAGCAGCCCCAGCAACAGCCTCCACCTTTCGCCCAGCCACTGGTACAGCCCAGTTCCTGACGGAAACCGGGGTCCGGGCAGACCGTGCTTCAAGCCCGGGAAACGAGAAGCAGATGTTAGCTTCAGCAGGGAAAAGGTCTTGGGATATGAAATAGTTTCACCTGGTGCCTTCATCTTCTGGAAAATCACACGTGCCAATTCCTTTTGAAAATGATCAAAGCCAGGCTCGGGGTTTCCTCTCTCCTTCCCGATCTACCCGAGTCTGTTTTATCAGATGGAGTTTAAAGCAAGAGTGTGTTTTATTTTAAAACAGACTAAAAAAATATTCCGGCCTTTTGGCTTGACCATTCAAACCATCTGGGTTCACACGTTTCAGATGTTGGCCCAAAGAAGAGAAACAGTGGTAACAATAAGGAAAAGTACCTAATAATCAGTTTAATACAATGCTGCGTGGGACTTAGGAAGTTGGCATATCCAAAATTATTACCAGAAGCCCAATCTTAATCCTTTTTAAGTTGGGGGGGAAATGGATCAAAAATTAAAATGATATCAAGCATAAAATAATCTTCTGTCTGTGTTGCACTGATAAAAAAATAGAATATATAATTACCATGTAAAAACTGCTTATGTTTGTGATTATATGTTGCTGCCATCTCCAGGTCCTCACTGTAAATGACTTAATTGGGTTGTCCCGGTACGTGGATGCAGGGAGTGTGCTGGGTTTCCAGAGTGCCCATTGCCGGGCTGGGCTCCCACCCAAGTACCTGGTACCTGCCCAGGGACCAGGGGACCAGAGACACGGATGAGATTCTGCATGTCCTGGGATGCTGCAGCCTGTGCAGGGGGGCTGCGAGCCCTTGGGATGCAGGGAGCCTCCCGGCTGTGATGCTGCGCTCGGGGCTTCTCGTTCCTCCTCCTTTTTAAGTGCCATATCCCTATCCCACCATGGATTGTTCCTTACCACTGGCTGTTTATGAGGGGAGTGAGCAGAGCCTGCTGGAACAACGGCACGGGGGCTCTGCCGCGCTGGTGGGGCGGCCCTGGCGTGGGGACACCCGCGGGGCTGGCAGCTCTTGAGCTTCCAAAGTGCCTCAAGGGCTGTTGAAATCAATGAGGGGACTGGGAGGGGAGGACAAAGGACCCAGTGCCCTGTCTAGACGCTAAATGTACTTGAGAATCAAGTCATGGGGTTGTGTCCATGTAGGAGCAGGCTGGGCAGACCTGCAGCAACCAGTGTTCAGCTCTGCGAGGAAATGGCAAAAAGCCCCCAGCTCAGCTGGCAAAACTAAAAGGATGTGCTCTCTTTGTGGCTTTGAATAGCGCTCGGGTAGAGAAGTCACTGCCTGTGAAAGGAAAGTGGGAGACAAACTGCAGGGTATTAGAGAAGCAGCAAGCCCAGGGCAGGGCCGGGAGCACGAGGTCCAGTGGGGTCACGGCATGGACTAGCCCGAGCAGAGGGAAGCATCGCATCTATGCACAGGATAAATAACACCCGAGTGCTCTCCAGGTACAGGACATACCCAAAGCCTCTCTGCATGAAAGCTCCGATCTGCATCTCCTTGCGAAACAGATAGCAGTGTGCAATAATAAATAGCTGCCCATGGATAGGCTGTGACTGAGTACAACATGTATAATGCACCAGGATTATGTGATTTTTTATGTATAAAAATGTCTTATTAGCTTTCTGGCTTTTCTCCCACATATCAAATAACAATACCCCACTTACAGCTGAAGTATGCTCCTGTTTACTACCCGCTGTATTTATTACAGCTGAGGAAATAGATTTTTTTCTTTTTTGTTCTTTTTTTTTTTTATTTGCTAAATTTAGCCATTTTTCTGGTGGTGACGCTCAGCATCGCACAGAAAGCAATGTTCTCAAATAAGTTCATCATTCTCAAAAGCCTTTGGTGTCATTTAGCGAGGAATTCTTGCTCTGGAAAACATTTGGATGCAAATGATGGCCATTACCACAATTAAATATTTATTTTTGCCCCCAAACGTGGAGATAATTTCATAACTAACGCAGGGGGGAAGGCGGCAGCGAGGGGAGCATGACAGGCACTGCATGTGCTGTGGGCACCCATGGGTGCTGGGAGCAAACCGAGATGGGTTCAGTGTGGATAACACTGCAGGAGCGAGTCCTGGGCCAGAGGAGCCCCCCCAGCATCCTCCATCCCTGGTGCCTGGTTAGCAACAGCGCTGACTGTCACCAGGAGGTAATTCAGGTCCTGTCCCAGACAACAGCATGGCCCTTGGGGTGGCAGTTCCCCTGCTCTGGGGGGATACACTTGTGATGAGCATGATTTGTTCTCTGATTTCCCAGGATCCGAAACCTGTTTGATGGTAAAGGTCAGGCGAGCTCCGTGCAGACAAACTGCCAAATGTAGATGGCCAAAACTACAGCAATATGTAAATTCTTCGTCATGGACAATTAACATTTAAGTTAAATGAGAGCTAGGAGCAGTGACGGCACGAGAGCCAGGGCTGCGCCCATCACATCTCGCCAGGCACAGCCCATCTTAATCCCTGGCTCCCATCAGCGCTCGGGTGTTTTACCATCAATAAATCAGGAATCTGGGGAGCACCTTCCCAGGGAGTTTTGGCCAGTGGGGTCCTGGGCCACCTCCTTCCCTCTGCCAGACCTGCTGTGCCTCCTGCGATGACCAAACCCTGCTCCCCCAGCAGCAGGGATGGCACAGTCCCCCGGTGGCTCTCTCTTTGGCTTGGTGTTTATTACGCTTTTGAGATCTCAGGTTCCCGTCTCCTAGAGGCCTTTCCCTACCTTGGCTGTACCTGGAAATCTCTCATTTCCTCCCATTTCTTTAACTGGCCGTGCTTTCCTCCAGTTTTCCTTGCAGCACATCTGGGACTTGGTGCTTGAGCTCCATCAGGCCAACAGCTGCCCTGAAGCTTTGCTTTTGCCACAGCACTGCAGAATCCTGCCATCCCCTTACCAAACCCTTGTGGCTGGCAGAAAAGGGACGTGTTTCCTACAGCTGGTCATTGTGGAGGGGAAATTCCATATGGGACAAGCACCTCTTGTACCACGCTCGGTAAAGGTGGGGCAGAAGGAGACAGGAGGGACTCTTTAATGAGGGGGGATGTCTAAAGGAGTTTGTGAATGGACTGGGAAAGTCACGGGCTTAGGATCACATTGCGCCTGCTGAAAGAGCTCTGTAAATGGAGCCATTATCGTGGCAGTAACTGATCCGCCTCCTGGCTGAGAGTCATGGAGATTAGACATTAATTGAACACGGTCTCTAAGAGGGGAGTGTTCCAGGGTTAAAATGGGGAGGCAAAAGAAACATTAGAATTGTAGAATAGAGAGGGGCTGTTAATAAAGACACAAGGGCAGCTGTGCACCCAGCGTGGGGCTGGGGTAGGGTTTCAAGAGCTGGGGTCCTCTTTCTGCTGAAAGGGACCTTCCATGGGGATGTAACCCTAGGAATGGAGCCCGGAGCCGTGGCTGCTCTGGGGATGGTGACACAGGGGGGCAGCCCCTGCCTGGCCAGGGGGGCTCCAGGCCCCTGTGATACCACGGTACCCGGCAGGGGGACAGGGTTGGTTGGTCACCTCTCACCTCAGAGACTTGGGACTTGTCCACTGAAGGCAGTGGATCAGGAAGGATGTGATGAGCAGAGGCAGGGGCTCACCGGGATGCTGTGCCCTAGCACAGCTCAGGCTCAGTTTAATACCGGAGTCACGCTGAGACAATGATTTTCTTCGTCACAGCTTTTCAGTTCATTACTCTCCCTCTTGCTTTTCTGCAAATAAGTAAATGCACTTAGCAGGTTGCTGCAGGTCACCTGCGCTGGCTGTCCTGTGTGCGCTCGGCCCCCACGGTGATTGTAGAGTGCTGTTACGGATCTGAAATGGCAAGAAAGGGATTTAATTCCAGCCTTACACTTGCTGCAAACCCAGACCGTGGTGCAGCGCAGCCAAGGCACCACGGCCGTGCCAGGGATCCTGCTCTCAGGCAGGGGTTGCAGGATGGGACACGGTGGCTGTTTCAAAGAGCACATAGAAACACCGAGTCCTGGTCTGAGACCCAGCCCTGAATGTCAGGATCACTCAGAGAAGTGACATTCCCACCCATGGCCAGCCTGGGCTTCAGCTGGAAGCGGTGTGTGGAGGGAGCCAGGCTGTTTGGCCACCCTCATATTGATGCAGCCAAACTTTGGAGACGTCAGTTTTGCCACTTCTGTGTCTGACAGGCCTCCACTGACAGCTCTGCTGAGCCCTGATCCCGGGATAATCTGTGTTCTCCTCGCTGTTTCCTCAGGCAGGGAGCTGGCACGTTTCCCCTTCCTCCTCTCCCACCGTTTCCACATGAGCAGCCCCAGCGTCGCGCACAAACCCATTTAGCAAATGGATTTGTTTCTTGTGAAGTGTTCAAAAATAGTGGCTCTTTATTATTAAAGATGGTGACTGGTGTATCATGACTCAACAGTCTGAGGGCAGATCTGCATGCTGCGTGTCAATACTTCACGTAAGCAACTGCAGCAATCAATAGTTCAAGTATATTTCCGTATTTATTACATATTCAATCGACTAACTCGTGCTCTTTCGTCAATACATTAACTGATAATAAAACTCTGTTTACTATAGAAAATATTAGACGCTATAACAAATACTTGAACATTAGTGTGAGCGGTATTGAGCTACAAAGGAGCAGCAGGAGGGAACTGTGTAATTCCTCTTGGTTAAGCCCACCTTGTGTGTTTAAAGGGAAAACAAGATGCCTCAGAAAAGAGATTAGAACCCTCCTGTGCTAATGCAGACCTGAAGTCCTCAAGGGCAGATGAGAATGAGCCAGTTCTGGATCTGGAGTAGGTGCAGGGTCTGAGCTGCCTGCTTGGACCAGTTACAGAGACCTCAGTGCTGTGGCTTGGGCGCAGACATCCTGCCTCTTGCCCACTCACTGCTGCCACAAGGCACAGCCCTGCGGGACAATAGCTGTCAGTCTGTGGTTGCAGGGGCCCTGCAGTGAAGCCCCATCCCACCGGCAGTGCCCGGGACCTCCTCCGAGCCACTGCTCCCGTTAAACCCACTGTGGGACTGAGCAGTTTCCAGCTCTAGCCCCGTCCCCCAAGACAGGGCTGCAGGCACATTTGGGGTCCTCTTGCTTGTACAGGGGAACCCCCTGAAATGCACAGCAATACTTAACAGCCAGGAAGCATCTTGTGACAATTTACAGAGTATTAATGAGCAATCTGGTACATATGGGAACAAATGAGAGCTCTTGCGTTAATACCAGGGTCATTAATGCATACGCTAGCAGAGGAAATAATTAGGCTGAATTAAAGCTATGAGGCTGCATTGGCTGGTGGTGTGTGCGTATGGTTCATGGATGGTTCTCTGAATCCAGGGATATCTGGTTGGGATCTGGGATCACCTTGGAGGGCAGTGGTGTTTCCCTTGCCCACAGGTGATGCAGCACCAGCTCTGGCATCACCGCTGCAGCCAGGGATGGGCAGTGGAGGTGGCCTCTGTCCTTAAGAGAAAGCAGCTGATGGTTTGAGTCAGATGTGCAAGAACAGGGTTTTTTGTGTCACTTTTAATTAAGCTTGATAGTGAAGCCTCTATTAAGTGTGAGGAATGTGTCCTATGAATGCACTGCATTACTATTAGTTCTATTTTATTTTTATCATTGTTATTATTTATTAGTCTCAGACCCAGTAGTCCATCAGTTTGTTTCAGAAGAGCCCAGATGAGGTTCAATAGTCGTAGATCATCTTCCACTGAGGCTGACACTGGCATTTTCTCTCCTAAACCATCTATCACGGGTGCGCAGGCTCGGGAGCAGGTTTGGTTTGAGGTGTCTGTGTGAGTGAAGCTGATGAGGATGGAAGCCCTGGCTCTGCCGGGCAGTGAGGCTGCATGGGAGCTGCGTCCCATGGGATGCTGGAGCACCACTCTTCCTGTGGTGGCCTGGCAGAACCCAGAGCAGCCCCGGGAGGTAGGAGCCGGGTGTGCTGGGGTTGCTGCCCTGGCCAAGTCACATCCTAGTAAGGATTTGCTTGTGCAGAGCAGTTCAGAGAAGAGCAGAGCGCTCTGATTTTGCCTGCACTGAGGATCACACCGTGTGCGATGTGGCCAGCTCCACGTGGGTGAATGATCCTCACACATTCACTTGGAGAAGGTGGTGGTGGTCCTAGTGCAGCAGAGCAGGGGCCAGCCCTGGCTCAGGGTGGAAGCAGCACATGGGTGAAGGAAGGGGGTCAGTTAACTGCAGCACTGCAAGTATCAGTAATGCACAATCCCGTCGTGAAAGCAAAGGGAAGAAATGAAATCATGAAAAGTGGGATGCGAGAAAACTGAAACCATCTCACGTGCAGTGGATGGATACGGGGTGAAGGAGTGAGGAAGGGCTCTGGGCTTAACACAGCCAGCACTGGCTGTGCCCACCAGCACGCTGTGGTTGTGTCTGTTGCTCCCAGCCATGGCCCAGCAGTGCAGGCAGCAGCACCCGGTGCAGGCAGCAGCACCCGGTGCAGGCAGCAGCACCCAGTGCACACAGCAGCACCCTTCCCTCTGCCACACCGCGCAGGCAGCACCCTGTATAAGGCAGTGACCGGCCAAGGCGCTGGTGTCCAGATGCGTGTTTGCATCCCTGTGCTCTGGTGCTTTACGAGGGAGAGCGCCTGTGTCTGTGTCACTGCTGATTGCCCTCTGCTTGTTCTTGCATTTGATAGCTTCCGACAAGCAGCCTTCACCTGAGGACATGTCAGAGCGTTGCTGGTTACTTGTCCAAAGGGGAAAACATTCTTTATCTCCTTCAGTAGCTTGTGCTTTATGATGCAGTAACATCTCTGCTGCCAGAGCTGCAGCCTCCTCGGATAGCATGAGATACAGATTACTTCAGTGATTCTACAGATACTCCACGTATTGAACCATCTCCAGTGAATGAGGGAATAACAATCTGCAATATTTTCAAAGTGAGAAAAGGGGCTTCATTCCCAGAGATGGGGTTTGTGGCAGAGGGCAAAGACAGCTACAGATGGAGCAGTGCAGGAGCCGCCTGCCCCACTGCAGACACAGTGGTGAGGAGGTGATAGCCAAGGGTGCCCCATGAGGCTGGTGGCAGGGACCACTGCAGGAAAGCGCTGGGCACGCAGGGGTGACACCATGCAGCTGAAGCACCAACCTGAACCAAATCCAGATTACTGCAGGGGTGGGAGTGGGATGTCCGGGGGGGATGGATGCAGGATGCGCCATCAGTGCTCCCTCAAAGCCAGCTTGGACTGCGGGGGTACCTGCAGCCCCGCACCATGCCCTGGGGTCCTGGTGCAGCCCTCCACAGCCCAGCCCCCTGCACGGGCTAGTGTATGGGTGGTGTGTGGTTAATAAAACACAGGCTTACATTTCCCTTTTCAACCGAAATTAGCATCCTTCATTGCCAGCTCTGAGAAATATTCCTTAAGGGTAAGAAGTTTATAAAAAATTTAAAGTAACAAAGGCAAACTTATAAAAAATTCATCCCTGGGTGCTGATTGCTCCATTAAACCCGCGCGCCTTTCAGTGAGAATACAAAATTCACAGGATTAATTATGTAAACAGACAGAAAAGGCACAACAGCTGAGAACGGGACTAATTAGCAGCAGAGCCGCCAGTGCCAGCCTGGACCCGCAGGTCGGCTGCATGAGGATAACGCACCCGGCGCTGGCCTGAGCCAGTCACTGCCTAACTGCTGAGGTTCAGAGCAGCCTCGGCTTCGTTGAGTGAGCAGTGAGTGCGGGGACCCCGGCTTGGCTCTCCTGCGTGTCCTGCACGGCAGCGCTGCCCGGGAGCCCCGCGCCGAGGCGGCTGTGGATTCACTGCGGGGATTCACTGTGAGGATGTGTGCTGCGAGACGTCTCCTTCATCCC
Organism: Pezoporus occidentalis; assembly: GCF_034315485.1. NCBI lineage: Eukaryota > Metazoa > Chordata > Aves > Psittaciformes > Psittacidae > Pezoporus > Pezoporus occidentalis. The sequence goes on along the minus strand of NW_026912801.1, from coordinate 1,938,532 downwards.
CCCGCCAGCTCCTCAGCGCTGGCTCTGCCCCATGGACCCCGTCCTGCTGGAGCCCGTACACAGGTTCCAGTGCCTGAGAGCTTCCTTCTCCTGATCGCTCAGGTTTAATGATCGCCCGGCTAAATTCAGAGCAGGCAAACGCAACGGACGGGACCGGAACAAGAAAGAGGCTTCTCATTCACAGGCACATGAGCTGTGTCATTGAGGTGGAAGTCACTTGCTGATGCCAGCCTCCACCTTGCATTGTTTTTCACTGAAGGAAGATTTTCAGGAGGAGAAAAGAAACTTAAGGAACACATTTAAAAGTAAAGTTGAATAGGTCGGGGCTGTGGGAATACAAACGCTGCTGGAGCTCCATTCGGATTCTTTCCCATCACTGTCCTCAGCTGGAGAGGCTCGGGCGGTCCTGCCGCAGAGGAGGTGCTGTCAGCAGGATTCATGCAGGGGTGCACCAGCTCCCATCACAGGAATGGGGAGTGCCAGGCTCCCAGGGGTCCCCAGAGAGGACTGCCAGTGCCATGGCTCCCATGGGAGCGCCCAGCCAGTACATGGTGTCTCTGCTGGTGTCCTCACTGCACTTGCAGCTCCCAACGCTGTGGGAGAGGATGCGGACCTGTGCAATGTGGGGCAGTGGAAATGGAGATGCTGGGATGCTCATGGTGCAGCCCCGTTCTGTGCTGGTCCATCACAGTGGACTCCTGGCAGAAACAGTTCTGGCGGGTGCTTGCTTTGGAAGTGCATCTGATTCCTGTGCAGTTTTGCTCCACTGGTAACTCCCCTCTGCGATGATCCCCTGGGCAGGTGACTCAAGAGAGAACAGAGGTCTTTGTCCCTCTGTGCCCCAGGGTTTTCCTTACCTGATTGTCTTCCTTCGGCTGGATGAATGTCCTGACTGAGGTGACCTGAGCAGTGGGAACATTCCCATTCCAGCGTCCATGGGCACTGGTGAAAGCACTGCCTGGAGGCAGAGCTGCCAGCCCCTGCCCAAGCATCTACACGCTCACTGCCAGGCCCTGGGGCTCCTGGGGACACCGTGCCTGGCTGGAGGTGCCACTTTGGGTGTCCCGGTCACGCTGATCCTGTTTGGATACAAGGCCGCAGTGTGCTGGGGCAGCCGTGCTGGCCGGTGAGCACCGTCCCAAGGGCTGGCCCCGTCTCCCTCCCTGCAGAGCCCCCAGGCGCTGTCACGTACGAGGCAGAAGCACCACCTCAGATGGGGAAGGAGCAGCTACATTTAGCGAGTGCAGGAGAGGAAGTGTCTGAGTTTCACAGGAGCCCCTCGCCCACTCCCTTTTCTCACCCGCTCAGCTCAGCGCATCCCTGAAAACCCCCTCCCTTCATCCAGGGTTATTTTTGCCCATGAGCTGCAGCACAAGGGGGTTGGAGCATCTCACCATGCCCAGGTGAGCTCTCGCAGGGGCTCGCACAGGTTTTGCAGCGTGAAGAAGCTCCATTACCCCATTGCCATCCACAGAGAGATGCCTGGAAGGATTCGCCTCTTCCCTCTCTGGATCTGGATTTCTGCTGCAGTTAAGATGAAGCAGTTGTAACGGGAGCTCTGACGGTTCATGCTCCCCATTGCTCTTCCCTGGTGACACTCCAGTTCAAACACCCTCCTCTCCTTCCCACTGCGGCAAGCACCAGCAGCACAGTCACTCCCCAGTGCCCTGGGCTGGGCTCTGCTGCCCCATCCTCTGGCTGGGCACTGAGGTACAAAGTGATTAAAAATGGAAAGCAGTTTTGCTTTTATTTTTATAGATTTTTTTCTTGTTTAAACATTTCCCCACATTTCTGTGCAGCAAAAGGGCTGGAAACCCATTCCCAAACAAAAGCATAGGCTGAGAAACAAAGGCTGCCCCTCATACATGTGTGCTCCCAGGGCAGGGCTTGGGCTGTGCAGACAAAGGGGTTCCATGGCTCTCACAGGCCTCACACCCAGCAAGAGGCGTCGAGAGGTGGCACTGGAGCGAGCACTGCCCAGCCCCGAATCCAACCCAAATCAGCCGGAACCAGGGCTGCTGAGCCGGGAGAGCATCCCTCCCAAAAGCAGGACCAGGACGGAGCCATGCGCATCGCGGCTGGCACCATCACGGGCGGTTCCCATCACTGCAGGCAGCTGCTGAGCGTGTCTCTTCCTTCCCAACAGCTGCTGGGATCTGACCCTGTCCATCAGGCAGTACCAGGCAGCCCAGCGAGCCCACAGCAGGCTGCTCGCTGACATGAGTGTTTTCAAACATGCAGGCAGCTATCTGATCGGCGCCTTCCCCAGAGGACGGGCTGGGGGATCGGTGCGTGCTGTGCGCTGGGTTTTGCCAGTAAATGATGCTGCTTCTGAGCGGAGTTTAACTCTTGAAGCACAGCAGCAGCCAGGCTTGGTGCTGTGTCAGTGGCTCACGGTGTCCCGGCTCTGGGGAGTAAAGGAGACTGGAGATGGAGGAGGCAGAGCTGGAGAGGACCAGGCCAATGGGAGGTTTCCTGCTGGTGCCACCATCGGGGGCAGAAAGAGGCTCAGATCCTGTATTACATGGAACTGATGGGTAGGGAATAAAAAAATGGGGTTTGTTGTCTTGGGATATAAGATAATTAATGCTGATTAAAGCAATATAAATGTCACCAAGCATTAGCAGGAGAGCCAAGAAATCTCTTCACCCATGAACAAAGGATCCTTGCATGGGATGGGAACAGGGTGCAGAGGGAATGGGAAGCTGCAGGGAAGCCGCTCCCTGCAGAGCGCCTCTACTGCCGCAGGAATGGGGACCAGGAAGTCACTTCACACCTTGAGCATCACTCGGGCTCTGTCTCTCCCTGTTTCTGGAGACATGGCGTGCTCACGCCTCGCTCTCACCTACACCTGTGCCAGGGAGCCCTCCTGCGCGCGATGCTGGTACCCGCGGGGAGCAGGGATTCCCCATCCCTCACCCTAAACCACAGCAAGCAGGAGGAGAACCCGTGCAGCCCCCCCAAGTGAAAAACCCTTGAGGAGGGTCCAGCCCCCGACCTGTGGTGCTGCCAGATGTGCCCACGGTGCTGCGGCTGCCCCCACAGAGCAGAGCCGTGCGCTGGCAGCGCCAGCAGCATGGGATGGCGGCAAGAACTGGACCCAGGCGCAGGGCAGAGCTGTGCCGGACAGGACGGGCAGCCCTGCAGGGAGGGATGGGGGTGCTCTCCCAACACACAGCCCCATTCCCACCCTCATCCCTCCTGCGCCAGACCCTCACTCTGAAGGCGGAGGCGCTGCCCTGCTCCAGCTCGCTTAATTGTGTTCCTCACTTGAGCAAGTCATTAGGCCGGAGGCGGAGGAATGCATCCGAGCACCGTGTTAATTTACACAACTATTTACTTAAGCACCCGGCACCCCTCTGCGTTCTGTATGCAGCGACCCGCCTGCTCCCTGTGTTCTCACTGCAGTATCGATCCGCAGCACTTCAATACGCTCATTGAGATTCCGGGCACTGGCTCAGGGACTCTATCTCGGTGTCTGGTCAATAGCTTATATTTTTAATTTGTCGATAATCAGTCAGGACCTTGGTGTGAGTGCTGCCGAGGCTCTCTGCTCAATGGGGAAGGTGAAATCACTCAAGCAGGGTCATGTTTATGGCCTAAGCTGAACCATGGGAAATGGAGATATCAGTCAGGCTTATGAAAAATAACATGCTATATTATTTTTCATAAAGCTGACAAAATCATATTTATTTAAAGACAAAGATAAGGCACCCAGCTGGCAGCACTCACTTTCTCTTCTCATCCGAGCCTGCTGTGCCCTGGGAAGTGCAAACAGCCCCCACATGTGCAAGCCTTGCACCCACACCCTGCTTCCCGGCCCCCTGCCCTCAAACCTGCCCCCTTGGGACCACAGGGGGTGCAGATGCAGGTATGGCCTCATCTGTGCTCGCTGCTGCACAGGGCACGGGGCCGGAATGTGCCTGTTGCTGCTGCAGCGCCGTGTCCATGCTCGCTCTGTGCTCACACACAGGGCAGGTACCCAGGAGCCAGTGACAGCCCCACCGCAGCACCCCCACACAGCTTGTGCCACTTCTGCTGCTCCTCAACCTCTCCTTGACCTCAAGCACCAGCTGAAACCAACTGCTGGCCTGTAGCCTTAATTAACAGCACCGGGGGGCAATTAAGCATTTGGGCTGGGTGTGTACATATAGCTCAGGAGAGGAAGGTTCTGGGTCTTTGGGGATGTGCTGCGTGGGGCTGCTGGCTCCCTCTCTGCTCTTCAAGAGGGTCAAAGCAAGGATGTGCGGTTTTCATCCGGAGAAGACAACATCCTTGTTTCCAGGTAAGAGCTGGGCGCCAGTGGCTTTTTCAACTGCTGCTTGGATGAAATGTGTACTTTGTTTTATGGCTTTTTTGGGAAGTTGAGGATTTGATGAGACCGAGTTAATGTCTAAAACTCTTGGGTTTTGGAGCCTGCATCTGTGAGCAGTGCCGCTGAGGGCACGTTGTTAATGGTGCTGGCTTTGGTGCGATGGTACCTGTGAGTTCTGGGGGAAGAAAAAAGCCAAGCAGCTTTCAGCTGCAGTTTCAACCCCAGCTTGCTCTGCTGGGTCTGAGGGGTGTGCACCGGGGCTGTGTGAGCCCCAGGAGCTGTGTGTGCAAGGGTAAGCGTGCTATGAAGGCTTCCCGAGTAAAACCGACCCTGCTGGGCTCACCTCCCGTGTGACATGGGAGGCTTGCTGCAGCTTGTCCCCACCCCTGCCCGAGGCAAGGGCAGAGCTGTGGCTGCCTGGGCAAGCAGGGCTGGTCGCAACAGCGGTGGAATAGTTGTGAGGATGCTGTTGTTGGAGATGCGCGTTTGCGAGCACGACTTGGCTGCAGTCATTTGGATCTTTGCGCTTGGTTCTGCTTGAAAAGGGTTTAAAGTAAAAGGAAAGGTGGAATGAGCTGTTGGAAAGCCCCGAGGTGAGATGAGCTGACAAGTCAGAAACTGCTTCTGCACACCTGGAGAGGCTGCAGCTAAGGAAAACCTGGAGTGTTGATCTGGGAGACTTCAGTTACCTTGGCAATGCTGGGAAGAGAGCTGGGGGGCTGGAGGGATGGGGCAGGGCTCAGATGTGGGGTTGTTGCCTTGCAGAGGTGGTGTGGGGGCAGCAGGATGTGATGTGCTTCCCAATGTACCCAAGCACTGAAGTGGACAGAGGGTGTTGTGGTGCGGGGGGAGCTGGGGCTGTGTGAGAGTGGGGAGGACCCCAGGGAAAGGGTTTGGTGAGGCTGGGCTGGGGTGATGGGGATGTGTGCGTTCTGCATTCCTGAGCAACCACGGCAATTAAAGACGTGTAAGGAGGGAGAGGGGCTGGCTGAGGAGCGGTATCCGAGCTGGAGGCAGTGTGTGGTGCTGCAGGGATGTGTGTGCCCTGGGGACAAGGAGCTGTATGGGGAGGGGGCACCTTGTCTCTTCTCCCTCCCCTCCTCACAGGACTGACATTGGTGTGAACAAGAGGCAAGGCTGAGAGTGGGGTGGGGGTGCCTGTGACCCGCCTGTGTGCGATGGGTGATGCTCTTGGACTGAGCACGGGACTGCCCCTGCTCTGCTCCCAGGCTCAGCCCGCACTGCTGGTGCCGAGATCCCCTCTGTGCCCATGGCTTTGTCCACCCCTGCAAGTGCCGGTCCCGTCCCCTCAGGAAAGCTTTTGCTCACCAGCCAGGCTGAGCTGGTGCGGGGCTGCCTCGCTGCTGCTCTCGCATCCACCAAGGAGCACCAAGCTCCCGTATCTCACACTTGTCTCCTTCGATTTCCCTGACAGCCAATTCTGGAAAGTTGGAAGGTGTGCCATTATCTAGGACTACATTATGAAAGTGTCACACGGGTGATGAATGGCAGCGCTCACAGGCTCCCGAGGAGCAGGAGGGAAGAGTGACATTAGGAAAGATTTTCTTTTTATGGTTTCTTCAATAGGGAGGGCTCTTTGGAGGGCTGTATTTCACAGCAGACCATCAAACACTCCTCCGGCCTCCCAAACTTCCCAGGAAGCTGCCAAAGGAGGGCCCTCAGAAGGGAGAAGGTTCATTTTGGTTCTTGCCTTCCTGCTGCAGTGAGCTCCTGGACAGCAATCTCTGCCCTCACTCCCTGCCTGGACCTGCCATGGGGATGCCCATGCTGTCCCCATCACTCCTCCATCCCCTGCCCATCAGCCCTGTGGCTACCCCGGGCTGGCTCTGATGCTTCTTATGCACCACCTCATGTTCTGCTGCGGGAGCAACTAATAAGGTCCACGGGCATGTCATTTAGAATGGTATTTAATAGTGCTGGAAAAACCCTAAAGACCTATTGACTGTGCGGTACAGTGTGTCAGTGCGGTTTACAGGCAAGTACAAGGCGAACATCAATAACCCCCTGTGTGCTGTTACTGCACACATCTCACCATTAAAATAAAGATCCAGCTCAGCAGCTGGGAACCTGTGTGTGCTTCTCCTGCCCTGGTAAGCCCGGTGCACCCCTGGGTGAGCGAAGGGACAAGGCTGTCCCTCTGGGCCCTCCCCAGTGTGTGCCCGGCAGCATGAAGTGGGTGATGCTGTGGGAGCTGAGAAGCAGCATGCACCCAATAGCACGTGTTTGTGACCACGAGGAGTTTCTGGTTTTGTAAGGGTTAAGGTGTGTACACTACAGGCAGAAATGACACCTGCAAACTGCTCCGGTATTGGGTATTGTGGTCCCAGCTGCAAGGCTCTGGTGCTCTGCCCTTGGGTGCTCTCACCTTTAGATACCTCTGTGTATGTTCCAGTGTTCTGGAATCTCCTGATGGGATGAAGCAGGTTTTGTTATCCTGTGAGAGCCAAGGGGGGAAATAGACAGTGTGCTTTTGGAAGTAAACGTTTAGTGTTTCTTTTCCCATACTTGTATATAAGCAAACCCCATGCAATATCTGTTGAAGCCCCAGGGCTGGCTCTGAGATAAAGCAGCTCCCCTTGCTCTAATGCGCCTGTGCTGATGGTGTCAGTACCAGTCTGTATTGCTGAGGCTTGAAGGGGTAACAGCCCCTTGAGAATAAACACACAGTAACTGTTGATATGGAAACTCCATAACTAATACTTTGAAACTCTTCCGCTTCATACTGGATAATGAAATAGTGGATTTAAATGATAGAGTACAGCCATTATTATTATTGAAGGCCAAGGGGAATGGCTTTAACCTGCCAGAGGGGAGACTGAGATGAGCTCTGAGGCAGAAGCTCTTCCCTGTGAGGGTGCTGAGGCGCTGGCACAGGGTGCCCAGAGAAGCTGTGGCTGCCCCATCCCTGGCAGTGCTCAAGGCCAGGTTGGACACAGGGGCTTGGAGCAAGCTGCTCCAGTGGAAGGGGTCCCTCCCCGTGGCAGGGGTTGGAGCTGGAGGAGCTTTAAGGTCCCTTCCAGCACAAACCAGGCTGGGGTTCTGTAAGGCATAAAGGGGATGTGGCCAGTACCGCAGGGCCCATTCCGGTGTGAGCAGTGTGTCCTTGCTGGTGGTGCTGCAGGGACCGTGGCGCATCCCTGCAGTGTGCCCGTGGGGCTGCAGGAGGCTCTGGCTGTGCGTGCTGAGAGCACCAGGGCTCGGCCGGGTGCTGCGGGAGGAGTTTCCCCTCTGAGCCTCTTTGCTGTGTTTTGTGAAGTGGATTCTCCCCCCTCTCGGTGCAGCTCTGTCCTTCCTCTCCCCTCTCTCCTGCAGACCGTGCAGTGTGTGGTTTACCGCTGCCCTGCTCAGGGTGAGCCTTTCTGGTGGGTGTAAATCACGGAGCAGCAGCCACCGCATCATTATCAATGCGGGGCTGCCCTCAGCAGGCGTCAGGTACCTGCTGTGATGCCTGCCCAGCTGTGGGACTGGCACAGTGTGGGTAAAACCATTGGCTGCAGCACAGACTCTGACACTGGTGTTTCTCAGACCCCCAGAAATGAGGGGCTGATGGCAAAGCAATGGGAGGCAGTGGGTCTGGATGTGCATGGGGAAATCTGCAGTGAGATGGGTCTGAGTGCCTTCCTCCAGCACCACCTCCTGCTCCTGATCTGAGCAAGGAGAGGGCCCTCGGAGGCTCATTCCTTTCCTTCTGGAAGGATGGGACTCTGTGCTGGATACCCTAGAACCGCCTCATTTAGTAAGACAAAATGCAAGCAGCACCAGCCATTTTGGTAAAAGCTTTTCTTTGTTTCCCTGTTGCCTTCAGGATATTAATAAAAACAGATTAATAAAATCAAAGGCAGCACAATTAGGGCTTCAAGGAAAAAAATGTTTGCTATAGAGTCTTTCAATTTCCATGGCAGTACTCACGCTGAGCAAATCTGTCTGCAATTGCTGATGAAAAGATAAGGAGCTGATGTATGGAGCACAAGGGAGGTGCAAGTCCCTTTGTGTTCCTCCTGTGCGATGCTCCCTGTGTGGGTAGCAGGTTCTCATGTCCATGTATTCACCTGGCAACGTCTGTAGGTTGGCTGCTCAATGAGGTTATTAAATGATGGTGGCTGGCAGAGGGTCTGGGAGCCCCTCGGGGTGCTGCTTCCTGCTCCCTGCTGGCACCACGGGTGGGCAGGAGCCGGTTCCCTTGGGAGGGATCCCAGAGGAGCATGGTGGGCAGCAGGGTTCTTATCGTAGGCACCAGCAATAACCGGGGGCTCGCACTGGTGTCCATGAGGGGCTGGTCTCTGGAGCACTGAAGCTCTCTCCTGTTCCCTGGTCCTCCCAGCACTGTATCACAAGGAAAGCATTTATTTTAGCAGTGTTGCTGGGTTACTCCATTAACCTGGACCCCGTTTGTACCAGCTGAGACAGCCTGGCATGTGTTTGGGAGCCTGGTTTGCGGTGAATCATGAAGCACCTCCAGCAGCTCTGTGTTATGCAGGATTGAAGGATCCAGATGCAGTGGGGAGGATCCGGAGTGCTGCTTTGGCTGGCACGGAGGAAGCCCATCTTCAAGGGAAGCGTGTCCCAGCCCTGGGAGCCCTCTCTGTCCGACACATCCCATCTGCATGGTGCATGTGCAGCTCATATAGGTCTTGTTCTATTTGCATAACGAGGCTGTGGGGACTTCCCTCGCCTGCAGAACCACCGTGTGAATGTGGAGCGAAGGCAATTATAGCAGTGTTTACACTTGCAGGAAGACACCTCCTGATGATTTTCCGTAAGGAAAATTCCTCCTTGGTGGAGCTGCTGCCTGGGTTGGCGTGTTGCCGCTCCTGGTCGGTGCCTGTTGAGACGGGAGAGGAGAGGAACGTGGGCAGGACCATTGCCTTGATCAAGGCTGAGGTTTTTTCATCAGCAGTCACTCGGGTGGCAGTTTTGGTTTAAGTTAAAAGATGTATTTAAAGAAATAAGGCAAAAGGCTCTTTGCCTGCTCTGCCCCCTTGCTGCCGGGCTGCTCTCGGAGCAGGGCTGGACCAGCACTAGGGCTGTGTATTCACAGGAGCCCCACCGTGGATGCACAATGCACCGGCAGCCTGGCGGCTCTGTCTCACCTCTGGAGCTGCTCATCACCTTCAGAGCTGGAGGAAGCAGGGAGGAGCTCTTTGGGTTGGTTTATAAAGAGAGGCAACAATAAATCAAGTTCAGTTCTGGTGTAAACAGGAGCTGGTCTCAGGGAGAGAATCCGGAGTGTGCTGCTGTGCAGGAGTGGACCCTGAGGTGGAGGAGAAGGTGCTGGGAGTGAGCCCTGGGCCGTAGGGTTTGCTGGTGGCTATTGGTGCCTGCTGGGGGTCAGGGTCTGGTGCCCATCCCATGGTGGACCAGGCACCACCAGTCCCACTGGAAGCGTTCAGCTGCACGTGGATCCCTCCTGTCAAATGCCCAAGCACTTTGTGGAGTGCTGGTAATTATTGTAGCACTAAAACAAAGCACCAGAAGCTGATTGCTTTGGAGAGATCACTAACTATCTTTGTCTAATTACTTGGCTCCAGTTAACATTTTACCACAGACGACTTCTGCAAGCACTTTTCTCAGGGAGGAAAAAAGCCAACCCAGTGTCAACAGCAACATAAAATCCGAATACAGTAACCTTGGAAATAGCCTTTGACATCACACTGGAAAATGAGGGGAAAAGCCTGGTCCTCCCACGGCTCTGAGGGGGGGATGCTGGCACAGCAGGCGGAGGGGTGGGATGTGCAGGGAGGGAGCTGGAGGAGCTCAGGAGCCCTCAATGCTTGTAACAGGCTGAGGAATGGTGGTGGTGGAGGCTGGGACTGGCTCCGTCTGCAGCTCAGTGGTGATAGCTCATTGTAGGTGCTTCCCATTACAAACCACACAAGTTCAGCTGGTGCAGGAATGGAGAATGAGGCATGGTCTGTGGTTTGGAGAATGTCAGAAGGGTGAGAAAATGGATGTAGTCAATGTGTAGTAGATTTGGATGTATAAGTGGTAATGTAATAATGCAATGGCCATGTCAATAAGGAGAGGATTGCATGTTATAAACTGTCTTTGGCAAAACAAACCATCCCCAGCAGGAGTGTGAGCACAAACCTGTCCTGAAGGGGGAATGACAAGGGGGTGAGGAGGGGGGCTGGCGTTAGTGCCCCTACCCCAGGGCTGCAGCCACGACCCATGTGCAGGAGGTGGCACTGTGTAGGTACCCTTTGGTCCTGGGGATGCACCGGGGTTCTCATCCAGCCCTTGTCATCTTTCTCCCATCAGCCCCCTCCTTCAATCCAGCCTTGCCTGCTAAAAATACCCCTGTCCATGAATGAGGCCCAGAACACGGTATCTGAGGTTTGGGGTTCCCTGTGCCACTGTGGGGATGGCCTCAGCTGCTGCAAGGAGGGGTATGGGGTAGCCCTGATGGCAATGCTGCCTGGGGTGGAATGGGAGGCTGCAGTGAGGGGGTTCCCTGCACAGCTGCCCAGCGCTGTGGGTCTGGCAGCACTGGTGGCAGGTTCCCGGTGGGTTTCACTGTGTGTTTCCATGGTCTCCCTGCAGTTCCCTGTGGATGCTTCGCCATTGCAGGGCTGTGCATGGGCTCAGGGTCTTCCTGTCCGGGATGGATGGGGTGAGCCTGCTCGCTGCTCAGGAACATCCAGGTTCCATCCCAGAGCTGGGCATCCCCCTGCTGTGACTGTGACCATCCCTGTGCATGGCGGCAGGTCCCGATGCTGAGGTGCAGCATCAGGTGTGGGGTTAGAAGCTTCCTCAGCAGGAGGTGCAGTTGTGGGGCACTGGTGGCTGGGATGGGCTGGACGGATGCAGCACAAAACCCTCCCAGGTCCCGCTTTCCTCTGTGCCAAGGGGCTTGGGAAGGGCCAAGGCAGCAGCATCCCCTGCAAGGCCTCGGTTCAGCGGTGCGTGTAGCTGTGCTTCCTAGAGCTCGCGTATTTACATACATCCTATAATTACCATCTGCACAGCCAGAGGCATTTGCTGGAAATGGGTTGATTCCATCTGTTGGTGCAATTTTCTCAGAGGAATTTGCATTGATCACTTTTTTATGCAAAGCTTTTGTATAGATCATTTTTCCCCTATTTTTAATACAGCTAAATATTGCTGGCGAGGGGAGAGGCTCCCGGCGGTGGTCCCGGTCCTCACACCCACCGCTGCGGCTGGTCCCTCTCCCCGTCTCAGCTCAGACGAGCACGGGCTGCTCCGAGGTGGCATTTCTCATGGTTGTATTTCGGCCTCATCCTGAATGTGGTGACCTGAAACTGGGAGAAAGAAGGTGCAGTGATCAGTCACCAGTGGTGGCTCCAGACCAGAGCCCGGGCTCCCTACCTGCTGTGGCCAGATGGGGTTTTGTGCAGCTGTGATGAAGGGGACAGGGCTGTATTGATTCAGTGTCTGGGAAATGAACGGGGCCCTCCCAAGCTCCCTTCATTACTAAAACTGCCCCAAGTTCATGGAGTTTACCCAGGAAGGGGGGAGCTGGGCGATGGAGCAGCCCCAGGGTGCAGCGTCCTTGTGGTTTGGGTGCTGGGACAGCAGCAGGGCTGGTCCCGGTCTCTGCTTTGGGACTCTTGGATCCCTCCTGTTGCCATGCACTGGGGAAACAGGGGGAGATCCCCAGTACCAGCGGATGGGAGGGGGGGGGGAGAACTTTAAACAACCCAAAATGGCTGCTCTGGGTCTCGGTTACAGGAGTTATTCCAAGCAGGATGTTAGACTGGCTGATTGGGGCGGGTTAATGGGGCTCACTGGGGTTGGTGGGCTCCTGCCACCGTGTGCTGGGAGGGGAATAAATAACCCAAATCCATTGTGCTGTAAACAGTTATCCAGAAAGAACAGAGAAAATGAAGTGAACTCTTCCAATGCATCACGGAATATCACTGTATTTCATTTACTGTGGCACCAATTAGATGAGAGCCTGTTCTATTAATGGGCACCCTTGCAGATCCATGCTAAATTAACTGCTAGATCTTCACTACAGCAGTCAAATGATTGATTTTTCCCCTTAATCAGTTTATTTCATTAGTTATACATTTATTTTTACATGCATTTTGCCAAGGCACAGAGAAATGACCTATCAAGGTATGTGACATCACGGAGTGATTTGAATATTAACCAAATAGCTATTACAGCAGTGGTGGTGCTTAAAGATCATATGTAAATCAAATGTCAGGGGATAAAATTGCAGCAAGGGCTGTCAGAAAACAATTTAGCTGTGGTTAAAGGGACAGCTCACGGCTTGGAGGATTGTGAACTTTGTGAAGGGCTCATCCTGCTCCCTTTGCCTCCCCCCGGCTCCATGGGCAACGGGTGAAGTTTTCCCCACACTGTACTCCTTTGCTTTGTTAAATTCATAGTGGTTTGGAAGCTTCCGCTTTTGTCTCCAGCACCTGGTTCCTAAGCAGCAATTGTAACTTTAAGCTTGATCTACGTGCAGAATAATTTCCATTTCTGACTCAGGAAGGCTAAATACGTTAAATATAAATAGCTGTGAATAGTGAGAGGCAAAAAATGGCTTCTCCAGTCCTGTAATTATGGGGAACGCATTCCCAAGGGGAAAAGGGAAGCAGACTGAAGTCTGGTGACATGCTTCTCATCTTGTGGATTTCAGGAGGGGGAGCTGCTCCTGCTTGTCTCTGTGTGGCAGGAACGGTTTGTGGTGCTTTGGTGCAGGTCACCGGTGGTGGCCTCAGGGAAGGAGCAGGAGCAGCAGGGTGCTGCAGGTGTGCTGGGCAGCCCTGGGTATAGACACCGCTGCCCCATGGCAGAGCCCCTTCCCCAGGCCTCTGGCAGAGGATGGGCATCCCCAGGGATGGATGTTTATGGGAACCTGGGCTCGGAGCTGAGCTCGCCTTTACCAACCAGAAACACCCAGGAGCAGCCAGACCTTGTCCATCCTTGCTCAGGGCTGGGGCAAAGCCTTGCTCGGGGGCCACCGGAGCCCGTGGGCACTAACGCTTCCCAGTGGGAGCAGCCGCAGCCCCAGCTGGGAGGTCTCGGGCTGTGGGTAGGTGCCGCATGTGGATGCGGGCGCGCAGCAGCAGCGTGTTGGAGGCTCCTGGGCTGGAGCTGTGTGTGACATGGGTGAGCGCAGCGGGGTTTGCTTGTCCTGGGAGCATCAGTGAAGAAATGAAGCACCAATGGCCAATAATCAAGGGCAGCAGAGGGGAAAAATCCCGTGGCAGATCCCGCTGCAAAACAAATGAACCGGCAGCGGGTTGCGATGCGAGCTGTGCCATAAAGCCATCGGTGAGTGCTACCTTCCCAGGGTTTAAATCCCGCTCTCGTGTCCCTGGGGCACCATCTCACCGGAGCCGTCTGCACAGAGTAAACATTGAAATTATATAATTAGCCCCTCAGAGAATGGAGTTCTGAATTCATGGGAGCTTAAAGTTAAGAGAGAAATATTACATCCCTGCCCCCTCCCAGCGGCTCCGAGCGCAGAGCAGGGCGAGAGGAGAGCTTCCAGAGGGCAGGATGGGCTGCACGCACCCCGGGTCTCACAGACCCCTGTGCAGGAGCCGTGAGTAGGGGTAGGGGGGCTGCAGCTGCACCGCAGGGGGCAGGGGATGCGCTTGGCCTGGGTCTGCTGGTGTCTAATCGAACGACAGTGCCGGCAATAACCCGGGATTATAAATGGGAATTGTACTCCATCAAAATTGATTCCCGGGTAAATTGAATATTGAGTTAAATTCCAGTGCCGGGTGGAACCACTGCCTTCGTTGTTGCCATCCAGCACTGAAGCAAATCCATCCCCAAGTCATGGGGATATAACGCACTGCTGTTTGACCTTGGGTTACTACAGTAACCATAAGTGCACAGTAATATACTTTCAGTCACTGTTCAATGCTCAGGGGAAGGTTTTAAGGCCCTTGGCTGGAGTGAATATTTTTATGCAGGCTATAATTTGTTTGAAGACCTTCGCCAGCAGCCGGGCAGCTTCCACCGTGTCCTTCCCTTGTGGATGGAGCACTGTGGCCTGGGAAAGGGGACCCCAAGGCAGCGCTCCCGGTCCTGAGGATGCTCGGTGGAGGTGGGATGCAGGGTTGATCCCTCTTGGAGGACCAGGGAAGGTGAGGGGCTGTGACTGGACCCTGATTCCACCTTGGAGCCCCTTGTCCTTGCTGGTGGTGTGAGGAGCACGAGTATGGCTGGTATCTGCCTTTCCTTGCGCTGTCTGGGGCTGGATGCACCCTGCAGTGAGGAAGAGACTTTGGGGTCTGTCCTCTGCTTTGTGCACTGCCCCATCCCAGGCTGTGGGAGGCACTGTCCCTGCTCCCTGCCCTCTGCCCTGCTCGGCTGCCCCAGGGCCTCATTTGAGCAGAGATTATGCTAAATTCAGCTAAACTGGACAAATGCTCAGCAGGGACCCAGGGAAGAAACCCCCAAACTGATTTTCATCTGTGGATCAGGCAAAATCTGATTCAAGGCTCAATTCTCCAATGGGGGAAATTTGCCCAGAATCCCTGCTTAGCATTTTATTTTAAGCAAATCCTATAAAACTCCATCTGAAGGAGATGGTAACTCCATCGCTGTGATCCCGCACAGGAGATGGTAACTCCATCGCTGTGATCCCGCACTTGGAACCCGGGAACACGAGTTCTGCTTTTATATCATAAAAAATGTAGAGTTTCCTCATGTTGCCATATGTTTTTGCATTTATCTGTGCACTTGCTATAACCCTCTCTGCTGTGTGTGCCTACAGTGCTATCTGTGTCAGCGCTGAAATGCAGCGAGTGAGTGTCATTCATGCAAAAAATGAGCCTAAAACCTCCCAGAAGAGGGGAATATAATAGAATACAATTGTATCATTTAAAAAACTTTGCATCATATTACACAGTAAAAGAAAGATAATATATGCTACGATGGAGGAAGCAAATGAAATATTGCCTTAACTCTTTAGCTGCCCTTGCTGCAGCAAACCCCCTCAGCCCTTGTTGCATCCCTGTTTCAGTGAGCCCTGGCTCACTGGGATGTTCCTGCTTTTCATGTGGAGCCTGATGCTGCACGTTGGGGTGTTCCAGGGTTGCCATCCCCTGGCTCGTGTTTTAGCTGGGAAACTGTGGATGGGGAGAGTGTGGATGCACAGACCTGTGCGTTTGGGGGTTACCCCCTGCTCCTGGGGATCTGATGGGCACCTTGAGCCTGGTGCTTTGGGGAGGCTTCACTGCCCACCTCATGCTCCTGTGTGGCTGCAGCAGCTTTGAGCCTATGGGACCCCCTCCTTGTGCAGGGACCTGCCTGCCCTGAGCTGACCCAGCCCTGCTGCCGCTGGCATGAGAAGGAATCTTCCCTTCCTCTCTGTGAATGCTATCTGTTCCCAAATCATGTATAAAACATTTGCAGAAACCACTTACTCCTCATGTATTTTTGATGAGGCCGATCCGAAGTTAAAATCTATAAACATAAAAATATCAGGAAGTACTTTAGGAAAAAAAAAGTTATTTCAGAAAATATCAGGAGACCAATTTAAAACCTCGTGGCGGCTCCTGCCCGCCCAGGCAGCCCTGCCTGATGCGAGGCCCCACAGCAGGGACCCTTCCCATCACTTATCCTCTGGCAGGCTCCGGCTTTCGCACTTGAGGAGTAAAACCTGTAATTTCATTTAATCCAGGGATAATCTTCTGTAACGTGCCAGGACAAAGATGGGAAGTTTTAGTGCCCCAAGAGCAGATTAAGACAGTTCAGTGCTGGCAGACAGGAGAGCCCCAGTGCCTGCATCCCTTGCTGGGGTGAGTGTGGGCAGAGCCAAGCCCTGCCTGGCTCCCAGGTGGTCCCAGCCCTGCTAACAAGCAGGGATTTACAGGCAATACCAGCTCTGAAGATTTATTTTTCCCTTTCCAAGGACGTGCATCCTTGAAGCCTCCTCTCACTGTGGATCATTTCAGTTGCAGACAGAGTGGGGCCAGGTCCTGCTCGATGTGCTGTGGGGCTGGGGGTGAAAACCATGGGTGCTCTGAGCCCCAGCCACACTAAGGAATTAGGAATTCCTTAACAGCATTAAGGAATAGCCTGACTGTGCTGTCCTCTGCTCAATGCTCTGGTAACAGTGGGGTGGAATGTGGCTGGCTGCTTGGACCCCTGTGCTGAAGCCATTGGGATGCTACAATGGGAAGCATCCCACTTGGCTCCCTCATAGCCACTGCTTTTTCCTTCAAGTCTGTGCTGGCATCAACCTTGACTGCAAAATCCAGCCCAGGGACCTCCCTGGCAGTTCATGCTTCTGTCCCTGCCTAACCACCTCAAACCCCCCCATAAGCTCTCAGGGCTGCCTCTTGCCATCAGTCCTTGGAGCGCTGATGTTTGGTTTGGTCATTTTTCTCTCTGGGGCTCAGTGGGAGTTAACGGGGGGGACTCACCTTGGTACTGGTCACTGTGGTTTGGTTGCTGAGTACTTTGTGCTGTTTGCTGCTGAATCGCCTCCCCAGTTGCTATTTCTCCCTTTCCTAGTGTTTAACTGGAAGGAAACATAAAGAGCTCCAGCAACCCCTGAGATCACATCTAATCCCCAGTGTGGTGCTGGCTGCATGTGCAGGGGGAGCTCGTGGGGCCAGGGCAGCTCAGGATGGCGCTGATGCTCCTCAGCGCGATGTGTGGTTGAAATAAGCTGAAACCCCAGGCAGGGTGATGCAAAGGACCTTTCCTTTCCCCATGCCATCCCTCCTGGACTCGGCGAATCCTTCCTCAGAAAAGCAGCCTGCCGTTTCCTTGTTAGGGCAGTTTGATTGGAAACCCCCGAGGCAAACCCTTGCTTTGGTAGGTAAAAATTGCTACTTTTGTTAATTTTGCCTTTAAGCGTTATTAGTTAAACATTGTTTCTTTAAAAAAATGTATTTAATTTAAACTAAAATGCTGGAAATTTCCTTTTGAGAGTACTTTTTTTTCATGCACATGAATATTAATGCCTTTCTCGGAGAGATCTACTTGAAAAAAAAACAAGAATAAATTAAATACCTACAGATTTTTCTAATTCCTCTTTTTGGTGACATGCCGTCATTACATCAAATTACTGAGATGTGCTCCCATTTTTTTGTGTGTGTGAAAATTATGGAATATAAAGTATATGTAAATGCAGCAAAAGGCTGTGAAGAAAGAACAGGGACAGGAGAGGCATTAGGTATTCAGCCAGCATCGTTGTGAGCCAATTAATCAAGCAGTGGTGAGGAAAGATGCAGAAACGATGAGTTCGCCCTTCATGTTGATGAGGCCGGTCCAGGGCAAATGCTGCTGCACCTGAGCTCGTAGTTAGGCATGCAGAAAGGAATCATGGGAATATCTTCACGCCTTTGTCTTTCTCGTGAAGGATGGAAAATGTCAAGCTGTTGTTTGGCTGCATGTGGGAGACTCGCGGAGAATTCACAGTCTGGCGAAGCGGCTTTAACTCTTTGTGGCCGGGCTCTCCTGCCGCAGCGTTTGGGCTCCATGGGCTGCCTGCACGCGGGGTTTTCTGCCTCTCCCTGCCAGATGTGCCCCAGCTGTGGGGTGCACAGGGAGGAGGTGCTGCACCCCCAGCCTGCCCTTTGCTCTCCCGAAGCCGTTTCTCCCACCGACCTCTGCCCATCCCTGCAGCTCCGGCACCGGCTGCTCCTTCCCACGGGATCAGTGGCTGCAGGACGGGAAGGGCCCCACCAGCCTTTCCCTTGCTGTAGTTTTTCCCTCTCCCCTTGCTGGGGATGTGTTTGTGAGTTTTATTGCCAAAACCAATGGTGATGAAGGTTTGGTGCCTGGAGGCATGGGCTGTTTGCAGGGGGGTGCTGGCCCAAGGCCCCCAACCTCTCCCCATCCCTGTGAGATGTGCCCTTCGCTGTCACTTGTTTGGTTTGATGAGCCCCAAACTGCTCAATAAATATGATGCAAATAGGATGAGTTCTGCAGGCTGTTATCCACCTCCCTTGCCCAGGCAGAGTGTTTTGAATCTCTGGTCCTTCTCCTTGCTCACCTGTAGACCTTGTCTTGGTGGTCCATGATCCCAAACCCGGAACAATCTCAGCTGCTCCTTGGCATTGCTGAGTTGGTGAGAAAAACTGTAACTTCCCCACCACATAGGATGTTTCCCTTTATAATCCCTACAAATCGTTTGGTTTTCCTTTAGCATCATGGTACTGCTGGCCTAATGTTATCTTCTGATCTGGAATAGCTCCTAGATCCTTTCTTCCCATCACACCAGTAATTCCCCAATTACCCTGAGCTTCAGGGGCTGGCTTTGCACCTGGATCCATCCGATAAATTCCTGGCTTCCTCAAATGATTTCAAGACCTTTGCCATGCTGATCCTGCCCTCACCACCCAAAGCTTGCAAACGTAACAATTATTTTCCCTCATACAGATGGGGAATCGCTGGCTATAAGACAGAGCCATTCAACAGGTTTGATTTCAGCAGCCAACCACTGATCACTAGGCTCTGCCTGCAGTTTTTCAGCTGGTTTTACACTCACCAAATAGTATTTTCATCTCAACTCTGATTCCTGAGCTTGCTCATGAGAATGTCATATAAGACGGTGTCAAAAATCTTATTAAAGTCAAGATATGACATTTACTGCTTCTTTTCTATCCAGAAGGCCTATTACCCTGTCGCAGATGAAAATTAGATCGGTTTGCTGCGATTTGTTCTTGACAAACCCATGTTGGCTGCTACTCACCCTGTTATCTTCTTGGTGCTTATAAATAGTTTGTTTGATCATTTGTTCCAATATTTTTCTGGGAACTGAAGTTGAACTGACTTAAACTGATTATAATTTCCCATCCTCTCCTTCCCCTGCGCAGAGCAGGCTCCGTGGTGGCTGATCCGCATCGCCGGTGCCTCTTGTGCCCTGTGCCAGCATCGGGGGGGTTCCCTGCACTGTGTTTTGGTGCCCTGGCATTCACTGTGCCAGCTGCCTGGTCTTTAGCCATGCCAAAGAGGGTTTGCGGGCCCCCCCCCCCCCCAATACCCATCCATCTCCTTCCCTTCTCATTCCTTGGTAGATGGCTCCTTCCTATGGTTTCCTCTTCCCCAGAGCAAGCAGATGCTGTGTCCTGGGACAGGAGCCCTGGGTCCTACCCCCAGTGCTTGGTGCCATCGGTTTCCTCATGTACCAGGGATGTCCCCAGTCTCTGCTGAGCCAAAGCCAGCAAAACCTCTGTGTGGTTTTCCAGGTAGAGGCACAGATTGCAGTCACAGCCACTTCCAGGCAGCCTGGAGTGGGAATCACTGGCCAGCCCCTGGCAGGCAGCTCCCAGCCTCCTGCTCTGCCCCTTGGTATGAAGCTGTGGTGATGCTGTGGTGAGCATGGGGTGGGTGGCAGGCTTGGGGCAGATGGACCAGGGCTGCTTTTGGAGGATGCTCTGTCAGGTCCTCAGTGGCTGCCACTCAAGTGCAGATGAGAGGGGCTGGACACCGGAGGAGAGCACAGGGTCCATTGCCGGAGGCTTCTCATTATATGGAGAAGCATTTCCTTGTTTTTAATTAAATATAAAGACTATCTAACAGTTATAATTAGTACCAGGTGGCTCAGGATTAAAGGGGCAGCATCAAAGGCTTGCCTTGGAGATGCGGAGGCCAGATTTGCCTCCTCCATCATAAATCACCAGGAACCTCTGTTCTCTTGAAACTCCATTGCATGAGGCTGCCTCCCAGTGCTGCTTGGGCTCCAGTCAGGAATTCTGACCCTTACAAAGCCTCTGTTCATATTTTAAAGCAAGCAGAGCGGAACTGCAATGGCTGATAAGCATCAGTCTGCTGAGGTGAAAGCTTTCTGTGGAAGGGTTAGGGGTGCTCGGTGTAAGCTCCTTCCCTCTAAGCTGTGTTACTGCTGGGATGGAGCCTGGTGGGAATGGGAAGGATGGGTGGCGTCGTCTCAGCAGCTGGGTTTTGCTTTTCTGGATTCCTGGTGCCTCCAGCTGCTTTACCCTGCTGTGGGCATCATCTCTGGTCCAGTGTGTCCCTTCTGCAGGAGATCCCACATCATGCCTGGCTGTTGGATGGTCCAAGGACCTACTGACACTCAGAGCCTTCAGAGCCCCCCCAGCTGTATCCCGTGGGTGCTGGCCCCACAGCAGTGCAGGGCATCCCCGTGGGTTGGCCAGGCCGGAATGCAGGATGCAGGCAGCAGTAGCAGTGTCAGGATGCTGTGATGCCTGTGGGGTGGGTGATCCGGGCAGGTGGGAGGCAGCTTGGTGTCGCTCCCAATCCCAGGCTGCTCTTTTGCTCTGTCTTTAATTTTATTTAACATCTCATTTGGTTTGCTCCGCGCAGACCCTGCTCAGCCCACCAGCGCCGTGGGGGGAGCTGACAAACCCATTCCCTCTGACGGATGGTGCTGCCTCCTCCCCAGTGGGGCTGGTGTCTGAGTGACCGCCCTGTTCAGCACCTCCTGCCCCAGCCCTGCCAGGGCTCTGCCGGCGCAGGAAGGTGCTGTGGTATTTAGACCCCGGGGGAAGCCAGGCAAGCACACAGTAAGCTTTGACACAAATAGTGTTTATAAAATACTGCTCCTCCGGGACTGTCTTGCCTACAGTCATCGGGATGCTACCAGTTGCAATAAAATGGACCTGCTCTTTTCCTCCTCATCACAATTCCTGCCGGTGTCTGTTCCCCGGCCAGGCTCTCCTGGTGAGGATGCTAACTGGGAAGAGAGCTGCTGTTACCTCCCCGCGTGGTGCCTGCCTTGCATAAGCAGCCTAATAAACCCTGTGCGATGCTGCCAGACCTCTCGGTGCATAAAGAGCAGCCTGTGGAGCTGGTTGCAAGGGCGAGATAGAAGCGTTAACCCTGCTCCACAGGTCCGGGGGATGTTATGCTGGGGGTGAGATGCGGCAGCATCGTTCCCTGCTGCCTGCGGGCCTGACGAGCTCCAGGGATGTTCTCACAAAGGGTGGCTGTGTCCTCACCTGGTTGCAGCTTTGCTTAAGCCCCAGCCGTGATCAGATGTTTGCTGTGTTCGCCCACCTCTGATAACAGGGCTGGGAGGGGAAAGGCAAAGTCCATACGTGGTCCAGGAGGGCAAACGGGAGTCCTGTCAGCAGGAGCCCCGATTGCAGCATAACTCATTTCACAGCGTGTAAGGAAAGTTGAGTTATTGGGACATGTGACATTTATTTAGTTACATATCTCCTGTGGGAGGTTTCTGGGGCCATTAATGTAGTGTATTTGCATGGCTAGTTTACATGCCTTTGCTTGTTATTGCTGTCTATATTCCATGCACCTCACACTCAATTTCAATTGGAAGTTTGGCAGTTGAGGTGTCACGACTAAAAAATGGAATGGCCTCCCTCAGAAATGAAATAATTTTGTTGTTCAGTTCCGAGCGATTTTGTAATTTCATGCTTGTGTATGATAATTTTATGCTGTCCTGCTCCACGTAACTCAGCTCTGCCAAGCCCTGACAGGTGATAAATACAATCCTTTCCGCCCAGCGTGCGACGGGCCAGGAGGAGGAGAAGGGAGGGGGGGAAGTGGCGATTTCACATCTGAGGTCCTGGCGCAGTTTCACGCCTGGGTTCCAGCAGGTCAATCCACCCGGCTGCGGTGGCAGCACCGGGGGTCGGGCAGTGTCCTGGCAATGGGATGATGCTGGAGGGGAGCAGGAGGTGTTGTGTATGGAGGGAGGAAGTTGTGACTTTGGCGTGTCCCCGGGATGCGGCGCCGTGATTTAGAGCCCAGGCTCTGTCTGATGGAGTTCAGTGGGACCGTAACCTTTTGGAGAAATTATTTTTACAAATCTGTTAAACATTTGAAAGACAGCAATTTCCAATAAAAGAATACGAGTCCTTAACATTTATCACCAGGCTACAGATTTTATAACTGTTACTTCATATTGTTCTTGTAAAAAATGTTTCTCCTCCTGAGAGCAGATGAGTCAAAAGACTATTAAGGAAATGCCAGAGGTACAAGGGGGATATAATGGGTGCCAATAAAATGAAAGCAGAAGCAAACCATTTAAATTAAATTCAAGTGGTGATGAGAATCATCATTCCAACTACAAACCTGGAAAGCTAAACGCTGCTCCATCGCTCCACAGCCTTGCAGAGCAGCAGTGAGCGCTGTGCCCATGGGCAGTGGTGCCGGCAGGGATGGAGCTGGTGGGTGCAGAACCTTCTGGGGCAGCAGCAGGAAAGCTGCTCCCAGGCTGGCTGTTTCTGGGGGGAATCTGTTGACCTGCAGGTGAGGAGAGGCAGGAATGGGTTGAAGCTCACAGAGGAGCATGGAGCAAATTCCCTGTGGGAAGGGCTGAGCTGTCTGTGTGGCTGCAGACGGTTGTGGCAGTGGAAAGTGCAGTGTCTCTGGTGATGTCTGGGGCCGTTTGAGTGTGTTGGGATGGGTACCGTGGGCAAGCCTGAGCTGTGCCCTGCTGCCAGCCCCTGCTTCTTTGCTTGGGATTCAGGCTCCTCTCCCCATTCCTCCCCTGCCCTCAGACCTGTTGTGCTGGGAGCCTGCAGCGGCTCTGCTGGGGGCTGACTTCCCTCCAGGGGAGCGGAAGGTGAGGGAATTCCTGGGTGCGATGGTGGGAAAAGCCCCGTGTTCATCAGCCCCTTCCCTCCCTGCACCCGCCCTGCCTTGGCCTCCCGCACCTCCCATCTGCTGCCCAGCCGCGCTGGGACTGGCTGAGGGGTGCGTTCCAGGTCCCTGTGCTAACGATGGTGCAGGGCACCACGACAGGCAGGTCCATGTGCAATACATGCGTATTCCCCACCGCAGGAGCACAGCCATCACTCACACCAGCACGGAGAGGGCCAGCGGGTTTGTGTGCCTGTGTGTATATAGGGGGTAGGAGCTGCCTGCCAAGGATATGGCTGAGCTGAAGAGGTTGCGTGTCCAGACTGAACCTGATTGGAATTGATGAACCTCTGAAAACCTTCTGAAGCACTCCTCTGGTTCCCAAATAAGGGAAACTCAGAGCAAAAGCTGCTTCAAGCCATAGCTAAGGTTCACCAGGCACTCTGCTTCCAGCTCTACTGAACACTGCCATCAAAAATCATCCTGTGTGCTCTCCTCCTCCCCCCTTCTCTCCTGCAGGCTTGCTGGCTTTGGGAAGCCACAGGTACTGTGAAACATCTTCCAGTACCTAAAGGAATCTAAAGAAACCTGGAGAGGGGCTTTGGACAAGGGCCTGTAGGGACAGGGCAAGGGAATGGCTTGAACCTGCCGGGGGGAGACTGAGATGAGCTCTGAGGCAGAAGCTCTTCCCCGTGAGGGTGCTGAGGCGCTGGCACAGGGTGCCCAGAGAAGCTGTGGCTGCCCCATCCCTGGCAGTGCTCAAGGCCAGGTTGGACCCAGGGGCTCGGAGCATCCTGCTCCGGTGGAAGGTGTGTGTTTAGCTGGCCAAGAGTGAACCGCTTGTTCGTGTGGCACAGGAACCGTGCGAGGAGCTGGGGCTCACCCACGCGGTGCTGCTCTGGAGTAACCGGGCGCTTGCAGTCTGGGGAGGGTTTGTCGGTGCCGTGGGTTCGTGTCCTGCTGCTCCCAGCCCCTGCGTGTCCCCGTGCCTGCCTGAGCAGAGGCTGTGGGTGCCTTGGGGCTTCCCAAGCACAGCAGCGAGCCTGGGGGGTGGGAGCGTTGATCAGCCCCTTCCCTGCAAATTACCTCCATAACGTGACGCTGCTCCGGACGCAGCCGTAAATTAGAGCCGGGGTTTTTGTGGCTTGTTTTCACCCATTGCATATTTAATGTCTCCATGAAAGTATAAATAAAACAGTCGTAACCATTAGAAATCCTCCGGATCTGGGAAGCGCCCAAGGATTTATTTGTTTTCGGGAGGATCATACATATTGTATTAAAACTATATAAAGGGTTTAATAAAATGGCAAAAATAAAGCAAGAGCGAAGGCTCTCAATCTGCACTGAGAGGAGGGAAGTGATCTTTCTTTGATGCCTATTAAATGTTCCAGCAGATGAAACCCTATATTCTGCCAGGAAATGAGTTTGCCACAAGCCGATTGGGTGCTGTCGTGTGTGCTCGACTTTACCACTGTCATTCCTCTTCCTTGAGCAGCAATACATTACGCCGCCTCCATTTTTCATTCCTCACTGCCCGAAATGCAAATTTCCTCTCTCTTGTTTATATTAGGTTTTCAAATATATGGAAATCCAGATATCTGGAGGAAAATGTCAGGGCCAGGAATACTCGTGATCTGTCTTTTTCCCCGGCCTGACACTTTCTCCATCACTTACTGAAGGCGTGTGAGGAACGCTGCCAGTGGCAAGGCTGCGGGTCCAGGGGGTGCTCGCAGCCCGGGGCTGGGATGCAGTGGTTTGCTGCTTGCTGTGCTCCAGTGTTTGCACAGGTTTTGTCACACCTGTAAAGCTGAACACGTGGCCTGTGGAGGACAAGGGCCGCATTGTGCAGGGAAGGTGTCTGAGTGAAGGGGAGAAGGGTGGGCTCCGCCTGGGCACCTGGATGGGATGCTGCCTGTGGTCCAGGGATTGCTGGAGCTGGTAAAGATGTGTGTTGGAGGGAAGGTCACCGGAAAGGGCTCTCCCTGTCCTCACCCCCTCACTTTGCTTGGCCTGGGGGTTTGCTGCTGTGGCTCTGGGGATCAGCAATGAGCTCCCACATCAATGCTGCTGCTTCTGATGGAGAGGGGGAGGTGTTAGCAAGGTACCAAGTGAGTCATGCACCTTCAGAAGGAGTTCATGGCCAAATGGGGCTGAGCACCAGGAGCTCCCCTTTCTTTCCTCAAGTAGGAGGCATACAAATACCTTTCAGTAAGGGTGGCTGTGACCTTGCAGAGCAAACAGCACTCGGTGCTTTCAGCTCATGGTGTTTGTGAATTGCCCACCTCTCCCCCACTGACCTGCCTTGTGTTATGGATTTCCCATGATGGCCCAGCCCTCAAGGCTGGTAACTGTGCTGGTTTATACTGGGCAGACCCAGACCTGCCCTGCTCTCAGCCCAGTGCCACTTCCACAGTGAAGGTGCTCGGTTCCTCTTCATGGCCATGCCTGGCCATGGACGCTGCATGTCTGCAGGGGCTGGGGTGCTTCTGTGCATCACTGAGCTGACAAGTGCATTGATGTGGGCTGCAGGTTAGATGAGAGCGATCTATGATATCAGGCACTTTGCCATCCCCTGCAAGCTGGGGAGGAAGAAGTAGAAGTGTGAGAGGAACAAGCTACCATGGGTGCATAGGCTGTGAATGACACGCTGATAATGAATGTGAACTGCATTGATTGCTTCTCTGTGAAAAAGAGAGCTATTTTAGGCGCTGGCAGCTTTAGGGGATGATCTGAAGGCAAAAATCTCTGTCTCCCAGTGCTGGAGGAAGCCTGATGTGCCTTAAATCTTGTCACGAGAATCCTTCTAGCAGGTACCAGGAGGCTGCAACCGTCACAGGAGTCAGCACAACACTTGTTCCTTCCTTGTTTCTTCACACAAGTACCTGGAGAGCTGAGGGAATGATGCATAGCAGCAAATTCCCTATTAATAGGTTTTTATCGCATCTTGTTCACATTTCTGAATGGGTGTGTTACTCACAGTTGTGCTTCTAATGCTGTGCCCATGCTGATGGCTTATGCACAAAACCTGCCACCAGGCTCTGGTTATCACTGCTCTTGGCACCGCTTTCATCTCGCAGCCCTACAGAACCGGAGCAGCCCCAGCCAAATCGAGTCTCCTGAGTTCTGCAGTCAAGTGCAGGCTGTGGAGCTCGTTGGACCTGGCTGAGTGGAGTCCCTGCTTTCACGATCAGTCGAGCTCCAGCGCTCGAACACCGTGCGAAGAGCATCGTAAAAGGTTGCAAACGGAGTTACGCTGAAATCTGTGTTTGAACGAATTTTCTAGACACAGGCATGTTTTCACCTGTTTACTTAGCCCTGCACAAACACTCCTTCAAGCACTTGTCCATGGAACAGCAAAGAGGTTGTACAACCTCCGTGCTCACAAAGGCCACGGTCTTTTCAAGTAGACGTTTAGTGCCCAGAAAAAGAAAGTTATTACTGGAATCACAAGGAAAAATGCAGGTTGAGAAACAAACAAGCAATTGAAATCATCCCCCTCTGCTGAGCGTCATCTGTCCTGCTCCAAACACCTACACAGAGAAAAAGCTGATGCAGGTCCTGGGTCTGGAGAGCCCATGGAGAGGTTTGTCCCTGGTGCGCAGCTCACCAGGGCTCAGGTTGGGCCTTAAGAGGCGCCTTTTCAGATTTAAACTCGCATCTTCCCAGCGAACGTATCCCTTCTCTGTGTCATTCATAAAGGCCTCAAGCGTGTGCTTAACTTTAAGCCCCGGCTGAGCTGAGGTCTCCGGGTGCTTTGCTTCATCAGAGCTCCACTTGTGCGCAGCCCCCGGCAGAGCGCAGGCTGCTGCCCATGTGCCGCTGCGATGCTGCAGCGGGTTTATCACCTCCGGCCTCCACGGGGGCTGGCATCACCGCGCCTCTCCTCACCCTGTCAGGAAAGGCGTTCCTGGAGTTACGGAGAGCGCTGCCGAGTCGGGACAGCGCTCCCGAAACCAGCCTGCGCCCTTCCCATGTGCTTCTGCCACCAGAACTGTGGTGGTGGGACTCCGTGCCCAGGCTTCTCGCCCCATAGTGGCAATCGGGCAGTAGGTCTGGCAAAGGGAAATCACAGCAAGGAATCCCCTAGGGAGCAGGGCTTGCTTCCCCCTCCCCTCTGCTGGAGGAGCCTGGTTTGTCCCACAGAGCGCTGCTGATGTGCTTGCGGGAGCAGCACCAGGTGACCCCAGCTCCCCCTGCCCACGTTCTGCGCTCTGGCAGACTTCTTGTTCCAAACCAGTGGACCTTGTCACACGTCAGAACCCATAAGCCAGACCTCCCTCCCTTGAGGAGGCAGGAGCTGGGATAAAGCAGGATGGACCTTCACTCCTTTGATTGTCAGCTCCAAGCTGATAACTGTAAACTGGAATGATAAGCTCTAAGATGGAGCTATGAGGGATTTTCTTTATGTTCCTATTCCCCCCTCGTGTCCCCAGACCCCACGTCCTTGGCTTATTTCTCTTCTTCCCTTTGGCACCATCACTGAGGGCAGAGAGAGCACTGTCCACCAGGCAGCTTCCAGCACATCCAGCAGTTTCATTCCACCAGGATGAATTAATACACGAAAATAATTTGCAGATTACCACAAGTCCTTCAGCAATGCGTGACTCAGAGCCAGGCAAGCAGCCAGCACTGAGAGGCAAACTGGTTGCAGCTCAGCCCCTCTGCACGGTCTGGTTTGAAGTAAGGCGTAACGAGACACACAACTTCGCACTGGGACACTTGAGCACGAGATCCTGAGCCGCAGCCTTGGCTTGTGTGCACCAGGGTTTCAGATGCAATTTGGATTCACCTCATACAGGTTAAGTGTCTTGGTCACCAGAAACTGGCCTCTTCCCTGCCTTGCATTGCGCAACCACAGAGATCTGGGGAAGGACATCAATTCATTGCAGCTGCAGGTGATGCATCAGAGTGAAGGCTTTCAACTGATGATCTTTACAAACAGGCCATCCATCATTAGTGAAGGTCAAGCTGCAGATGAATTCCATCATTTTACAATCCTATACTTCCCTCCCTTGCCCTTGGATGGGTCTTCAACAGAAAGTGAAGCCTCTTGTGTGGGGGGGGTGTTTTTTCAGTTGTCTAGAGAATGTGCTCCATGTACTCACTAGGATGGACAGTGGTGGATAACAAAGCATCATGGTTGGCTCTTCATCTCTTCAGAGGGTGATGAAAATAAATCCTCATGGTACGTAGGCAGCCCTACAGATGGTACCTGACCCCCTCGTGCTACAAAGACCCTTTGAAGCAGAAAGCAAGGCAAAACTGTTCCAGTTCATAAAAGAGAGAGCCTGCAAGGTGGATAAAGGCTGTATATCTCCTTGTAAGGTCTCTGCAGGCAGCTCCTCTGAAGTGACAAGGGTAACCAACTCACTGCCTGCCTGTGCTTAGCTTCAGCTTCGAGTTCTCTTGGTCCAGAAATGCATTTGGAGGGAGATGTTTGCAACCAACTTATCCCAAGGCATCTCTAACTCACGGACATCTTTGAATGTTGGTTTCCTTTTAGCCACCAGCAAGAACCTGAAAACAGGGGCCAGAATGGATCATCAAAGTATTAAAGCTGGAAGAGCAGCAGAGCAAGGGAAGGAGCTCCCACCTGGCTTGTGCCACTGCAGCGGAGCGCGGTCTCTGCAGCACGCAAAGGCGCTGCAATGTGTCATGTGCATCATTTAAATTAACGGTGCTAAAACAACAATGCTCTTCTTAATATTTAAAGAGCCCCTTTGAAGAACAGGAGAATCTGTCACCTTTCCAGGGGGTTGAGCCTGCCTTCTGAGGGCTTTTCTTCCTTAATTAAAGGGGTTGGCTGCATGAGGAACAGCTACCCGTGATGCGCTGGGAGGGGGTGCGGGACCGAGGCATGTCCCAAGGAGCAGCTCCTGCTCGCAGTGCTTGCGCTGGGTGGATTCCCCAGGCTTTCCTATGTGGAGCTCCTACTCGGGGAGCTTGTGCCCAAAATAAGGTCAATGATAACACAGAGCAGCATCTGACCCACCTTCCCCTGCACCCATCCATGCAGGGACCTCGTGCACCATTGCCTATGGACACTAGACTCCAGGAGCTCCTAAGGTGACTGATCCCATGTCCACGTGTTCAGCTGCCTTTCCACCTCCCCACATTCCCACCAAGATGAGGTTTGCTGTGACGGAGGAGCGGGAGCTGCCTCCTGAGCCTCTGTGATGACCAGGACGCAGGATCCGGGCCTTGACCTCCCACATACTGCCCTTCCTCTGCTAAAAATGCATTTTCCCAAGCGGTGCGCCGGGAAGCGGAGGAGAAGGGCCCATTGTGAGCCAGAAGCAGGGAGCAGATATTAATGTTATTGGAGGGAAAAGGCTATTAGGATTCTGTAGCTCTGAAAAATACATAAGTCTGAAATAAGACTAATGAGACATTTACTGGTGCGGTTGGGTTGCATTAATGACCCTTCAGGGGATACAATTGCAAAAGGCTTTCACTGTAATTGCCACGCTAATGATGGGCAGTGACATCATTTTAGACCAAATGTGATGCTTGCTTTGGATGCGTTTCAAGCCGGGACTTCTCCGTGGCTGGTGTACGAGGCCCATCAGCGTCACGGCCCGGCTCCGGGCTCTGCTGACCATCTTTCTTAGCTGCCTCCTTGGCTACTGGCTTCCCTCCAGCCTGGCCCCAGTGTCCAGCATTCCTCAGCTTTTTAAGGTGCTGCTGGGATTGTGAGCTGAGAGCAGTGATTTGTCAGCACTCTGTTCCCGGAGGAGGGAGAAGCTGGGGCAGAGCCACACACCCCCTTTTAATCTGCAGGCATCCTTAAAAGGCTTTGTCTAAACAGTGATTTATTATCTCCTGGCATGGCCTGAAGCACATCTGCGCTGTAGAACCCTTGGACAATACCTGCTCCCGGCGCACATCTGCAGCCGGTGGAGACAGGCTCGGATCCCGGCTTCCCCAGCGCCTCTGGGCTTAGAGGAACATATTCATTAACCTCATTATCCAGGATCATTTCAGCGCTCCAGACAGGGTGTTCCTGCAGCGAGGCTGGGGGCCGGAGGGCTCCCGCATGAGGAGGGTGCGGATATCTGCCTCTGTGGGGACGCACAGCTGGGAGCGGGTGCTGAGGGAGACGCTTGGAGGGGATGGACTCATCCCAGCACCCCTGCGCTCTGCTCCCGGAGGGATGCTGCGTGGAGCTGGGCCTCCCCCGGCCCCGCCTGCAGGTTGTTGGGATGCGGAGCAGGTTTGGGCTCAGGGAGGAGCTGGTGGTGGCTGCGTGCCCGAGCCCCGTCCTGGCTTCCCTGCTCCTCCGAGCACCAGCCAGGGCTGGCGATGGATTGACAGCGGCTTGTTAAGCCTGACAGAGCATCAACGTGTGAAGAGCGGGAGAGAGCAGGCTTTTTAATTAAATAAAAGAGGCAAGTCATGATTCCTGCCTTCCCCCCTCAGCTCCTCTGGAAGCAGCATTCCTGCTCCAGCATTTAAAAACATCAAATTGATAGCCCTGTCATCTGTGCCCATAGGCTACTGCTCCCTGCCCAGCCCTCCCACCAGGGCTCTGCCTTTGAAGGCAAAGGCACTGCTGTGTGACTGTCCTCAGGGACATTCATTTGCTTTCCTACAGCCTCGCTGGTTGTCACCAGCAAGTATCCAGCCAGGCTCACACCATCCCCCTGTTCGCTGCAGCAGCCTGGGGAGCGCTGGTACCGGTACCAGCGGGTCCTGCCCCTGGCACGGGAACTGCGCCTGGGCTCACAGGGAGACTGCAGCAGTGTGCAGAATGCCAAGCAGGGGGTTCAGGCTCTACCTGTGGTTTCCTGATGGGTGAGTGGGGTCTGGGAGCTTGTTCTGCCGCCGAGGAGGTGAACGGTAGCTGGGAATGATGTCTCAGGTGGAGGCACTTACGATTAGCAACCATAAACCACAAATCTGTATCGTGAGGGAAGTGGGGGGAGCAGTAATCCTTGAAATGGAGGGAAAAAAGGCACTAACATCCATAATCAACAACTGTAATTCCCATATCCCCCCTCTCCATCCTGGCCTTGTCGATCTCTGCACTTCCCAGTGTGTCTGGCAGACACACCAGCTAGGGCCCTGCTGAGCTGCTTTCCAGAAAATCCTGTAAAAATCTATATAAATGAATAAAAATCTTCTTTCCTGGTGTCCAAAGGCACCCACCCCTGGCACAGGCCCTGAGCAGCATCTCCATGGGTCCTGCTGAGCCAGGGAGAGCTGTGCTCTGCTCACCCCCAGCCCAAAGGCTTGCTGCACCCCTGTAACCACCCTGAGTGCTGTGGCCTCATTTCCCTTCTCCCTCCTCCGCCAGCCCCATGCCCACCCCTGCTCCGGTGCCCCACCAGCCCGTTGGCAGGTCCCAAAGGAGGAGCTGTGGCTGGGGCAGCTCCCAGGCCCTGCAGGTGTGGGCAGCACGGAGCAGGCTTTGACTCAAGGTCTGTTCCCTGCTTGAGCGATCAACATCATTTCCATACTATAATTACATTGCCCAATCCTCTCCTGATTTTACTGCTATCTTGTAAGGCGTCCCGGTTGTGAGTAATTTAAAGCTATATGAGATGTCAGGCTCTGTGAAACAATCACCCCTCAAAGAAATATGGTCTGAGATAATAATTGATAAGTCCCATTAGGCAACGGGGCCCGCTGCTTCTGACTTGGCCTCTTCCGAGGCAGCCTTGTTGCTTCCCTTCCTGGAATCCCTTCACCGGGAGCGTGGCTCCCAGGGCAGACCCTTGGCTGGCTGAAGGGGGGCGATGTCTCACTGCAGGGCACAGGGGGGTGACTGGGGCAATGTGGCTGCTGTGTCCTGGGATTGCAGGATTTCAGCCTGATTTATGGGTGATGCTTTGCACAAAGGATGTTCCGAGCGCTGGTTACCACCTCTGTTTGCTGCTGGGTTTTGTTCCAGTGGTTTCTCAGCAGCAGCAGCAGCAGCAGCAGCAGCAATCACAAAACCCACCCAGCATCCCCCTGCTCCCTGTCCCATGCTCCAGATCCCAGCACTGCAGCCCCTTCCCGGGATGCCAGGGCAGGCAGGGGACTCACGGCTGCTCCATGTCCTGCAGTACCAGGGTGCGAAGAGCATCCTTGGCACCTCATTTTGTCCTCTCTGCTGGCTGCTGGGTCCAGATTTGGTGCTGGATTGAGAAGCTGTGTTTGGTTTGGAGCTCCATGACAAGGGCTGCTCCATCACCAGCCTCCAGCAGGGGTTCGAGGTGCTTGAAACTCCTGATTCCTTTGAGCTGCAGCTAGATGTACAAATACACATACACACGTGTGCAGGTAACCATGCCCGTATGCACATATAAGCATCTACACGTATATAACACAGACACCCAGGGCCATGCACACACTTGAGGCCCCTCACAGCCTTGCCCACTCGGGAGAGAGGAAGCAGAAAACTGGTTTATTCCTGCCTCTTGGGTTTGTGTTTTTACCGCTGCATCTCCAGCGTCTCGGGGCTTGAGCAGTTTTACAAACTCTCCTCCTTTAAACTTGGAAACTTTTAATTAGGGAAGAGAATGCAAACCTAATTTGTGTTGTCTGCGAGAGGTTCTGCCCATGACAACAGCATGAGTGATGAATTATGCAAGTCGCGAGGGAAAGGCTGGCTTTTCCTGATGTGCTACTTCATAATTGCATAAACTACCGCCCTTCTGGATCGGGCAGACAGTGTTTTACACGTGCAGTAACCTTTGGAAGCGGTGACAGCTCATTTGTGATGTTCTATTAGAAATAACAGAAAATAATTACAACAACCGTTTAAAGTTGGCAAAACTCCGATGTTGGCTCCGGAAGAGGGGAAGAGCAGGGGACGGAACGGGCTCTGCGGAAAAGAGGGTTCTCTTCTCCTTGCATTTAGGGATAGACACCAGGAATTAAGATGGGCTCTGTTAGGGGAAGGGGTTTACCTCTCGGGGTGGTTTGTTGTATATGGTGGGACAGGAGTCAGCAAAGGGAAACCCTCAGCTCGGAGACCCACAATACAAAATGAATGTTCAGTGAATGGGGGTGAAGCAGGAGCATTTCAGCTTCGTGTTTATTTAACCTCTTTGGAAAACAAGGTGCCTTCCCAGAGGGGGCTCAGCATTGGGGATCTTTGTTCTCTGCCCCCACAGTGAGTTTGCAGAGCTGGAAATCTGTATTTCCCTGAATGGAAATTCTGAGGAAACGTTCCAATTCATAAACACTGAAACAACCTCATTGCAGTGCCACAAAGTGACAGCTGCTAAAATGTTCTAATAAACCGGGAGGAAAAGAAGAAATACACCGTAACTCACTGCTGGCTTTGAAACGTTTGAGAGTGGAGCAAGTGGGAGCGGATCAGTTCTGATCTGGGATTCTCTCATTGAAAAATTCATCAAGACGAGCAGGTCCCCGCGGGATGTTTTGATGTGGATGGAAAAGAGCTTTGGTGGGAAACAGCTGGTGTTGGAGGGACTCGCTGGTTCCTCTGAATGATTCCCGAGCTCACGTTATCCTCGAGGCTGGGGCTGGAGCGCATCACCCGGCTCTCCCCGGTGATGGAGCAGGGTTGGGACGTGGTGGGCAGAGGGAATCCCTGGTGAAGGGAAGCCTTTGCCCTGGGTTTCCCCAGCAGTGTCTCAGGTTTATGATTCTTAGGAAAAGAAGTTAATAGTGGAGTGGTGCAGGAACGCTCCCAGGTTGCCCAGGGGGGTTGTGAATGCTCCATCCCTGGCAGTGTTCAAGGCCAGGTTGGACAAAGCCTTGGGTGAGATGGTTTAG
Organism: Pezoporus occidentalis; assembly: GCF_034315485.1. Classification (NCBI taxonomy): domain Eukaryota; kingdom Metazoa; phylum Chordata; class Aves; order Psittaciformes; family Psittacidae; genus Pezoporus; species Pezoporus occidentalis. The sequence continues at coordinate 1,904,994 of NW_026912801.1, read as the reverse complement.
TGTGAGGTGTCCCTGCCCATGGCAGGGGGGTTGGAACTGGATGATCTTAAGGTCCTTTCCAACCCTAAGTGTTCTATGATTCTGTGATTCTATGAATAGGAGCAGCTCTGGGTGCCCCCAGAAAGGGACCCAGAACAAAGAAATCCCTGGGGGTTTATACCCTTACAGCCTACGGACCCGACCGTCACACACTGTTCATGTGCCTTGCATGCACCTCTTGGTCAATGATGGATTTTGGTCTGGGGTCTCCCTGTCCATCATTAGGTTTTATTTTGTTGTCTCGTCAGGCTGTAAATTCCTTCTTATTTCTCTGGTTATTGCCCTTGGTATTGATTCTTTATCTCCCAGTTTGCATTGGACTCAAGGCTTTGATTTACACACCTAAGTGTGGGGTCGCACGAGGGGGAGCAGTGGATGCTGGAGGGAATGGCAGCAGGGGCAGTGCTCTGTGCATGGAAGGAGAGTGTTGGATCAGCTTGGCCTCCGCTGAGGTTAAGCAGTTCTCTGTCTGGAGAGGGTTTGGAATGCTGGGTTTCATCCATGACCGAGGCTCGCCCCACGAGCAGCACCGGGGCACACCGAAGGGCCCTTCCTTTGCCCTGTAAAGCTCCGTTAGAGCTGCAGCAGCAAAACAAAAATGCAAATGTTTGTGTCGAGCCCTCTTTCAGGCTGGTGAAGCAGCTTTACACATTCAGCATCCGCAGGCTCCCTGGAGAAATCCCAGCTCTGTTTTGTAAGCAGAAGTACAAGTCTTTGCCACACAGCTACCGTCAAAGTTCTGACAGGAAAGCAACTGCTTTTAAAGCACACGGGTGGCAGGCGCTGATCGGGATTCATTCCCTGTCTGCTGAGCACAGGCAGGGAAGCAGCCCTCTCTGTGGCTGCAGTGGCCCATGGCGGTGTGAGTGATGTTCCCTGCTCCTGGTGGGGCTGGAGCTGCTGATGCTGCTCCCCAGGGCTCCCGCATGGCAAGGGATGTGCCATGGCACTGCCTGCCCCGGCTCTGCGGCTTGCTGCGCCAGGCTGCTCGCAGCCCTTTGCAAGCCTGCGGGGACAGCGGTGTGCCCATCACGCCATGTGCTGGGGAACGGGGCTGGAGCAACGTCCGCCTCTGCCTGGTGGGGACGGGCGATGCAGAGCCGTCACTTGCTCCTTTCGTTCCTGCCCAAGGGCTCGCTGGCAGCCAGCTCCTTGCTCCAGAACTGAAACTGGAGGCGCTTAAAGAGACCATAATTTGATATTTCAAAACCTTAAAATGTGGTCATTCGGAAGCAGGCAGAGCCGGGGGAGGCTGCTGCGAAGGAAAGGAACTTGTCAGTGTGTCCTTTTCCCTTTAGTGATCCTGGGTTTAGGTATCTAAAAGAATCTTACCTTATTATTTAGAGTCTTTACTCTCTTTCCCAACTTCCATTGCCAAGCACTTTTGCTGATAAACCTCTTCACCAGTAACTAAAGCTGGGGCATGGTGGTGCCATGCTGGGGGGGTGTCAGAGGGTCCTCGCCCTGTGGCCATCCCTGGGTCCAGCACCCATGGGACACCATGGGGCTCCTCTGCCAGGCCAGATTAGAGGACAAACACTGCCCCCAGTGATATCCACTGCCCTCAGTGCAATGGGAGTTTTTGCTCTGATTTTGGCTTTGCACGTTCCAGGCGCGCTGTCTTCGCTCTCAAATCATCTTTCCTGCCTCTTTCTCCCTCTAGCTTGGGTTGTAAATTTACCGCGATTAATTAATTTATAATTAAGTTCTATACAGCAACCACTCACTCTGAGCGAGATGATTTCAGATAATCTCAGTTTGTCAAAATATGCCTGTCTCCTTTCAAAGCCGCAAGGAAAACACTGAGCAGCTCCAGGGTTTGAGATGTGGAACAGAGAGACAGTACGAACGTGTGCCCTGGAGGAGCCAGGAGACAGGGAAGGAAAACACGCGCTGGGATTTTGGATGCAGAACGTTCCCCTCCTGCAGTGTGGGATGTGTTGATGGGATGGGGGGGGGGCTCTCCCAGCCCCTCTTTGCCCAGCCCTGGCCCATTGGTTTCCATGCTTCCCCATCCAGGCACCATCCTCATCCTCCCGCTCACAATAGGGACCCAGACGGACCGAGCACGGGGGCTGCTGGGGCCCCCATGGCCTGACATAGCACAGAGCCTGCGGTGTGGCTGAATTAAATAACAGCTAATCCCCGCAGGAAGCGTGGAAGCGGTATTTAACACAGGCAGACCATAACCTGTTCGATGTCTAATTGGCTGCAAACCAAACAAGCACCAGATACCCGGTTACAGGATCGTACACCAAGCGTCGTCTGTCCCGCAGTAACTCAAGCTCAGGGAAGCATTTCACTGCTCATAAACAAGGGGCATGGTTTAATTTGAGAGATTATTGAGATTTAATGTGACGGAGTGCGGTGAGGTGCTCACAGGGGAAGTGGCAGGAGCTGCTCTCATCCAAAAGCTGGTCCCAGAGCATCCGGTCAGTGCAAAACCCCTGGGCACAGATGCAAGACACGGTTGGGATGGGGTTTGCTTCCCGGTGGTCCTATGGACCAAGAGGGGATGTGAAAGGCTCCAGGGGCTGCTGCTGCTTCCTGAACGCAGGGGAATGTCACCAGGAATGATGGGAGCCCCAGGAAACCAGCCCACCCTCGAGGGCACCCCGCCTTAGCAGCACCAGGAGGGTGCTGTTCTGAATGAGGCTGCGGGACATGTACCCCACAGAGGTGGAGCTGAAACACAGGAATCATCCTGATTGCTCCACTTCCTGAGACAATTTCAAGCTTGCTCCCACCCATCGCCCCATCACCTCTTGCTGCCGGGTGATGTCTGTACCAGTGAGAGCGCCCGTCATTCCCAGCCCCATCTGCCAGTTCTGTCGCATTCCTGCCCTGTGTGGTGAGCTGAGGAGGTAGATCCGCTGTGAGCAGGGACCCTGGGATGTCTGAGGGGAGGGATAGGCTGGACTGGTTGTGCGGCTCAGGGGGAGGTAGAAAAAGCTCTGGAGTGACTGTGGGGAAACCCCTGCACCGTGAGGGGGGGATGAAGAGGATGCAGCGGGTCAGGCTCTGCAGAAGCACAGGGCTAAATAGGGCTGGCGACACCCCGATGGCCCGCACGCGGCTTTGCCTCTGTGGTCCTCACCCCCCCCGAGCCCCGGCGATGGGGCCCGTGTCCGAGGTGACGCCTCGCATCCAGCCAGGAGCCAGCTCCCGAGCACAGGGCAGAGGGTGACAAAGATCAGAACGAAGTGGAAGCGACACCAGCTCTCTCTGCATTGTTTCTTTCTGGGAGTAGCAGGAGCAAAGAAAAACAAACAAGTCTAACTAAGTGCTTTGGCAATTATACAGACAAACAAATCACTTTCCCAAATTGCTTCTTTGGGGAATTACAGCTCCTGGAAATGAAACACAAACAGATTATTAAAAAAGAGCTTCCCGTTGGGAGAGAAACAGTATTTACAAGAGAAGATGTGCCTAGCTGGACCTCTAATTGCTGTTCATTATCTCATATTGATTTAATTAGTTGCTGCACTCAGGTCTAAATTGCCTGCTGTCCTCAGCGGGGATTTAGGAGCCGGGGCGCCTCCCTGACCCGCCGGGCAGCGGGGGTCCCCTCTGCTGAGCTGGGGAGGCGGGGATGAAGCGGGGGTGCCCATCGCCGTGGTGTCGGTGCGGTGCCGGTGGGCAGGGGCAGCGGCACGTCCTCGTGGGCCGGGCCGGGCCGGTTGAGGAACCTGCAGCACTAATGAACTGCAGTAATTAGCGAGAGTGTCTGCACAGCACAGAATCCAAGTGTCTTGTGGAGGCGGGCGAGATGCATCTCCAGGGCCGGCTGCTGGAGACGGAGGTGACGGGGCAGCGGGATGTGCGCCGGGAATGCCGATCCCCACGCCGACATCCCCCGGCAAAAGCCGGAGGACTGTTAACTTCCCTGGTTAGTGACCTCTGCGGCAGGAGCGTGGGCACATTCCTGCTTTATGATTGCAGGTGGTTAACGGGGGAGCGGGCAGAGACATCAGCAGTTGCTTCTTTAAGGAAACCAGAGCCAGGCGGGACAGGGAGGCATTGATTGCACCCTCGCTGTGAGCTGAATGCAGGAAAGCGGTGCTCCTCCCGCAGAATTCCTGCCCTGGGAACGGAGGTGGCAGAAGCGGTGGCAGCTGAGGGAGAGGAGTCCCAGGCTGAGCTCCTTCCTGGGCAGGCTGGAGCTGGAGCCTCGCCGGGCTCTGCAGAGCCAAAGCAGGGACAGCCGTGGGGCTGGGGGGGGTGTGTGCACATAGGTGCATATGCAACACGTGCTGCATCCAGAGGTTTAAAGCCATTCCCCCTTTTCCCACCCCTGCATCCAAAGGTACCCATTTCCCTGTACACTGGAAAATCCTTGGGATGCTGCCAGCAAGTCATGGGCACACTTCTGTTAGACATGGGGATTGTATTTCCTCGTGTTTGTCAGCGTGCTGATCCCATCTTCCCCCAGGCACTGGAAGAATTATTACAGTTTAAAGCTAAGAAATGGTCCCTCATGCAGGGAGCCATGCAGAGGTGAGCCAGTCCTGGCTAATTCTCACAGTGTGCATGTGCACACACCCCCGACAAGCAATACTGCCTTATCCTGGACATCATTCCTGCTTGTTTTAGTCACAGAGCAAGAATCAGATACTCAGAGAAATGTGGGAGATGGAGCAGGAGACCCAAGGGCAGAGGAGGGAGGATGCTGGCTCGATGATCTGATGCTGCTAGTGCGTGGTGAGCCACTGCAGCTTCCCCCCCTAACAGGGTTGGAAGGGGAATGGAATTGGGAGGAACGGGAGGTGCAGCCACTGTTAAAAGTTATCCTTTGTGCATCAAATCAGTATTCCATGGGCTGCTCGAGATTCAATACATCAAGGGCTGAAGGATCGTAGAACCCTATTAGCTACAAACTTTAATTTCCCTTCGGGGCTGGTGTGTTACAATGCAACTACAGCAGCAATTACAACTTCTCCTTCACTGACAACTTGTTTAGATCAATAATGTCCTCAGCATCTTGAATCAAGATGGGCTCCATCAGCCGAACGAGCGGAACAGCCAGACCCCAGATTCCCCTTCATGGAGCCTGTTGTGAGGCCGGTTCCCATCCTGCCTTACCCAGCTGCTGGCCTTGCCCCCAACCCACAGGATCTTGCCAAGTTTGACCATCTCCTCCTCATCCCAAGCGAGCCGGAGCTCCCTGGACTTCCTGCTTTCCCTGCATCAGGTCCATCCTTCCAGTGCTGAGATATTCCTACTGCCCTCCGGAGCCGGGGATGGGAACCAGGGCTCTGCACTGCATCTACCTGGGGAGCGTCTTCCTCCTCAGGCTCACAGGCCCATTGCTGGGTGCTGAGCCCCATCCTGTGCCCTGGGGCTCGGGGGGACCATGTCTGTGAGCTGGGTCACCGGATGCCGATGGCCATCAGTGCAGCACCACGTTCCCCTGTGTTCAGAATATTGCCTGAGCTGGTATTTTCCCTGCCGTGGCACAGAGCCAGGGAGCACGGAGGAGGAGCAATAAATCTGCCCACTGAACTAGAGCTGACTTGGAAAGGGGAAAAATCCGAGAGGAGTGAGCGTGGTCTCCATCCCGAGACAGATGGCCTGGAGGAGCCATAAAAGCAGCAGTGCCAAGCTGGTGGGTGAATGGGACACGGGAATTGTGGTCCCTCAACGAGAGGAACACAGCAGCTCCAGCTCTGACCTGCGAGTGCCTGGCAAGGTTGGACGCCTCTCTCCTGGCATGAGGACAATGATTTAAGGCTCAGGACTTTGTAATGCAGCGGATGGAGCAGAGCTGTTGGTGTTTGCTGTCACGCTCATGGGGCCCATGTGCCAGGGCGAGAGGCACATCAAGAGAACAGCAAGCTTGCACATCAAGTTCATAAACAGCAGAGAGCAGAGCATTCTGCAGAACGTTAGAGGCCAGGGAGGTGGCCTTGGAAGATGGAATGTGCGATGTGTTGGATCCGAGTCCATCGCCTCGGTACAGTCTATTCCTTCCAGCAGATACGCTAGAAGGGCAGGCAGGGAGACCTCATCAAAACCCAGTCAGAAGTCAAACATCTCATGCACAAACACGCTGCGGACCTCTCTTCACTACAGCAAACAGCCTTGTTTGGGAAGGGATGGAATGTAATCCTTAAAAAGTTAGCTGAGCTGAAAGTCCCAGGCCTGCAGAGGGGCAGAGGCAAACGTGCCCCCACATCCATGGACGCACATGGACAAGCATGATCAATAATCAATAACAGAGCTACAGAGCCAGCTTTTTCACAGGGAAACTGATGTCAGAGCTCTCCATGAGTTACTGCTGCTGCTCAGCTGGGGCACGGTTTGCTGGTCAGGGAGCAGAGAAGCCTGCAGGAATCCAGTGCAGCAGCAATCTCACAGCCACAGGGAGCAGAGCTCAGAGCATCCCCGAGGGGTGTGAGCTGGGGTCTGCAGCTCCCACGTCTCCACCATCACTGGGTGAAGAGCTCCCGTACAAGCAACGGCTCAGGGTGAGACCTTGGGAATGGGGCTTTGCTTTGCAGCTCCTGAATCCAACACTGCGCACAAGCCTGGCTCTGCTCTGGTGAAGTGTGGAGCTGCTTTGTGGTCACACTGTTGGCAAGTCATTTCTAGGGCTCTTGTTGAGCGAGGTACTTAAGCACATGATTAATTTGGTAGTCAATAGAAGTTCTCACAGGTTGAAACTTGAGGGATACGTGAGACCTTGCAGAATCAAAGCTGCGGTAGTGATTTACTAACAGTGCTTTCTGGCCTTCTTGATGTGGGATGTAAAGGACTGGATGTGGTTTCCATAAAAGCGGAGTTTAAAAGGTTCCTGTTATCGACTTGCTGGTTTCTGGCGAAGTTCTTGCTCACAGTCATATTCCCTGAGGGTTTCCTTTGTAAGCAGTGGCTGCACGAGGCGCAGGGCTGAGAGGAGCGTGGCCGTGGGAGCTGTTGAGTGTCTGCAAGGAAACTCCAGGCAATTGCAGCTTCTCAAGTGACGGTCCCTTCTCTCCAAGTGTCAAGAGTGCTTTGCTGGATGTAAAGTGTTTGTCAGAGAGTAGCTGGTGCTTTCCTCGCTACAGGAATTGTTTGCCAGCAGGTTCAGAAACAGCGATGGAGAAGCCAAGTAAGTGTCAAAGTGTAACCTGTGGGGAATCTGAACTTTTCCAACACAGCCCTCGAGCCCTGGAGCTGCTCTGGATCATGCTGGTGGCAGCTGGGTGGATGAGCACACCGAGCCTTGGGGTGGAACACCCAGCCGAAGCCAGAGGTCATTCCCTGCTTTGGAGATGTACTTGGGAAGGGACAAGCGCATCGCTCTGATATATAATGTGGGACCTGGCAAGGGTGGTGTGAGGTTCCCTTGAGTCAGGGTGACAAAGAAAGATGAATGTGGGTTGCCTGGAGCCATAGAGAGAAAGCCCCCCCAAGCACTGGACCTTGGCCAGGCATCTGCTTGTGATGGAAGTCCAAGGCTGGCTTCCAACATCTTTTATGTTTCCAGACGGCTTGGCGTGTGTTTGCAGGGCCATTGCCTGGACACCGAGAGCTCATCAGCCTGACCTGTCAAGACAGTGCTTGGGCTGAAAAATGCTCTCATCCCTGCACTCCAGCGCTCCGATACTGCTGACCTGGTACACACTGATCCAGTTCCCATCCCTGCATCAGCACGGCGTGCATGCATCACCCCACACATCCTCTTCATCGCAACCCCTGCTGTCACGGGCGTGATTTGCAGCTGCTGGGCTTGAAGAACCAACCTGAGGAGCATCTCCTTGGCTGCAGGTCTCATATGGAGAGTTAAGGACCCTGGTGCCACCGTTCTGGGTGCGTTAGGGGCATGCAGCCACCAGGCAGGTGCCTGTCACCAGCCCTGAAATGCTGAAGCGATCAGCTCCGTAAAAGCTGAAGGAATAAAGTTTTACTGCAGAGAATGACTCAGTTTTATACGGTCTATAAAAGCTCGTTAGGTGTTTGTGAGTGGTCTGCTAATCCTGCCTCCGCCTGGACCTCTAAATCCAATCAAAGCCTGTGGCTTCCAACTGGGTCACTGCGGCTCCATTATTAAAGTCCTCAGGTGCCATTTCTCATGAATAAGCAATTGTTTTGTGGCTAAAACAAATCAATGTATTAAACACCCTTTATAGCTTCAAAAGTTCCAACTGTTATGCAAATAGACCTGTTAAATGAAGAATATTCCTAGGTAAAATAATTATGCAGAACAGTTTCCCCTCTGCATAAGGTGCCAAAAATTATCTCAGTGATGCCAATTATGTGCTTGTTAGCACTGACATTATCATAGTCATTACACAGAGCTGGTGGAGTTTATGTAAGATCTACACTGTGTTCTATTGTCATTTTTTCCCTCTATTTACAACTCTGTATAATAAATGTCATTTTTCAAATGTTAAGGTATTTGGTGTTTAATCTATCATTAAGGCTTTGAGTATGTCTCGCCCCTAATAGGAGGACTGGCTTTAACGCCCTGTGGTAGTAAAACAAGAAAAAAGGAGGGAGAAAGAGAGGAAAAAAATGTGATCCCCTCAGTAGGGAAGGTGTGAGGAGAGTGGTTCTGGTGCTGCAGTACAGGAGAACAGGGAGGGTTTGGTGCTGGGGCTGTCTGTCAGCGTTTGGGGTCTGCGCCAATGATGTTGGGGGTGCCCTGAACCATCCTCCCCTCCATCAGCTTTCCTGGCTCATGCTTCCAGGGCAGCCTTTGCTGCTGCTGCTGCCCTTGAGAGCCCTCTGGAATCAGTCGCTGTGAGCAGGGGAAAGTGGAAATCCCTGGGGAGAGAGGGCCAGATCCGGAGGTATCCGGATACAGGGCGGCAGCCCCGGACCATGTGCACTGGACCAGCATCACTCTGGTGCTGTCGGCACCATCTCCCTTCCATGTGCCTGCAGGGTGATGGAGCCGCCTCCATCCTTTATGGGAGAATCTGGGGCTCCCTCAGCCCCACTCACACAGGGAGCCCCGCAGGGGTTTGCTGCCCATGGAACACGCTGACAGAACAAGTCACGGCATGATGAATTCAGCTCTTGGCGTGGCCATCTGGAAGCTTCCGAGTGTATTTATGTGTGCCCTTACACACAGAAGAAATGCCTCCAATAACAAAGTTATTAATCTGGAATAACTCTCTTTGGGCCACTCTTCGTTGTCATTTCCTTGTCAGGATCTTTCTTACCCGTAATTCCCCCCTGCTGAGAGCTGTCGTTGTTTAATCTCTCTATAATTATCCAAGTATCACATTTAGAAAGCTTCATCATGGCATCCTGTGCAATGCAAGACTGTGTATGCTTTGCTGTGGGATGCTCGGGATGGAAACCTCCCGATGGTGAGGTGAGGGGACCCTGCCGGTCCCTCGGTGGGGAGCAGGGGGACATGCTGGCCCTGGCACTGTGCAGTGTGGAGCAGAGGAGGATTCCTTTGCCAAACCTTCAACAAGTTGTTTGAGTTTCCTTGGACCCGCTCGTCACTCCTGATGTAAGAGGGAATCCGATGGTTTCCCCTTGGAAACAGCCCAGGAGCCACTCTCTGAGATCTGCAGGTTTCTGAACAGCAAAGCTAAGGGCAGGGTAAATTCTCTTCAGCGTAACCAGGCCGTCATTGCTGCTCATCGTCACTCCTGTGTTGACAAATACATCAGCCTGGCAGTGAGGTGCTGAAGCCGTATCCCAAGCCAAGCTGCCATGGGCCAATTCCATCCTGGAATGCCCCTGGGATGCCCACGGTTTGTGTTCATCCGGTTCCAACCCCTGCCATGGGCAGGGACACCTTCCACTGGAGCAGGGTGCTCCAAGCCCCATCCAACCTGGCCTTGAACACTGCCAGGGATGGGGCAACCTGTGCCATGGCCATTTCCCCTTGTCCTGTCCCTGCAGGCCCTTGCAAAATGGGGAATGGAATTTTCCACAAAGGAAATGCTGCTGCTTGGCCACTAAGGTGTGTCGCTGGGTTTTAAAGGGAAATAAATAAGCCCATCTACTTGATTCTGCACGGGCTTTTGAAAGGTGCTAAAAACCATCTCTTAATTATTCTGAAATTACTGATAACCGCCTCCACAACAGGTTATGAACCAGCCTCTAATTATGCATTACAGCCACAGGATTTCCATGAATCATTAATTAATGATCCTTGGCTATCCAGCATGAAAAATTGATGTCTGGAGGAAACAAACAGAAAAGGGAAAAACTGAACCCGGTCCTGAAGAGGCAGGAGAGAGTCCAAATGGTCAAAGAAGAGGCAGGGGTGGAGGGCTGGGAGGAAGAGCAGGAGGGCAGCGGAGCAGCCAGGGAGGGTAGGAAAACACATGGGAAAGAGCCCGATGCCTGGGACACATGGTGCCAGCAGAGCCAGCGTTCCCCAGCAGCACTGCTAACCCCACAGCAACCAAATACCTGTCATTAAAACAGCCCACCCTAATTGCACTGTAATGACTGACCCAAGGCGTTAAGCAGATTGTTATCCAAGTGAGATAAACAGGAACATCAAAGCAGTTTGGCTCCGGAAAAGCTTTTACATGGGACCAGAAAACCCTGCCTGGAGGGGCCTCGCAGTTTGCTCTGGTGTTGCCACCCGTGGGAAGCGGTCTTGTGGCATTAAAGCCATTGCCCTTGTCCTGTCCGTAAAGGCCCCTGTAAAAGCTGGTACATTCCAGCCACGGGATCCCCTGACTGGAAATGGCCTGTGTGGCTTTGAGGACATGGCACCCCGCATGGGGTGAGCGCCCCGGCCACCTCCTTCACTCGCAGGGAGCATCTTACTCCTGGAATCGCCGTGGCTGCAGGTGTTTGTTGATAAAAGCAGTGGGGAGAAGGAATTGCTCCAGCCCCACAGCCCATCAGCTTTCCCCTGGAGTCTGCACAGGGCTCTTGTTTTTATTCCCTTTCCTTTGGTCTCAGAGAGGGATAACGTGTACCTTCAGAAGTGTCCCCTTATAAAGTAGGGAGTGCTCAGAAATCTGAAAACCTGTGAAGTCTAAAAGCCTGGAGATTATTCTGCCATTAAAGCTTTGATACAAAGGAAAGGCTGATGGAAATGTCAAAATATTTGATATTTTACAGCAAAAAAAAAGCCAGTTCTGCTAATGGAAACTCCGCTTCCTTGTGCCTCGGCGCCACTTGTTTGATCATTGAAGGGCAAGAAAATAAATGTTTCCTTGTAGCTGTGGATTTCAGATTCCAATGTAAAATCCAAGCAAATACACCCTGACCTGGAGTGTATGTGTGTGTGTGTGTGTTAACCCCGTGTTGGCCGTGCTGAGGGGCAGGCTGGGGGAGCACAGCCCCTTCCAGCCCCTCATACTCCTCAGGATCCCGCTGCCTTCCCATGAAGCAGTATTCCATTAACTAAACAAACCGGAGTGATTGCAGCAGATTTACGGACGCTTCCTGCGCTCTCCCCCCGCGCCCCGCCGCAGATTGATGGCTCTGCATTAACCTCATGAGCACCCATAAAATTTACTAAGATAACGCTGGCAGGAGGGAGAAGGGATTTTTATGGATAAGTAATAATTGCAAAATGCAGAAGTACTCCGGGAATCCGGTTGTTCGTGGTGGGAGCCTGGGCAACAGATGCCCCATAAGCTTCATCCCTGCTTTACAGAACACTTGCCCCCTCGCCTCCTTAGAGCAGTTAGAATCACAGAATCGTTTGGGTTGGAAAAGACCTTTAAGATCACTGAGCCCGGTTGTTTTCTCCTTTCTTCTTGCCCTCTAAAAGGACTCTGCACCTGCAGAATATGAAGTGGTTTCGACAGTTCCCAACAGCACACCCGCTCCTGCCGCTGCAGGGGCACCGGGAGGGAAGGTGCATGCAGGGAGAGGGCTGGGTGCCCTCTCACAGCCAGCAGTGGCTCTGGTGGGTGCTGCTGGTGCATCTCCCCCATCCTGGTGCATTCCCAGGCACGTCACAGGGTTCTGGGGACCCCCCTCTTGCTTCAGCCACACAAGACCCACACTGGCAGTCAGTGGTTGTCAGTTAGGGGACAGGACATTTACAGCCCCCCCCCAAGCAGGGTGAGTCCAGCAGATCCCAAATCCCGCTTTGCTGTGACTTCCTATGATTTGAAACTCAAACAAGGCAGCATGAATAATGTAATGCTCTCCTTCTTCTCTTCTTGCCTTCAAATCCTCAGAGGATGAGTGAAGCTTCTTGTCTGCCTCATTAGTGGCTGTTCAGCCATTTGATTTCGGTAACAATGAGCGTGCTCACCAGAATTTTCATACCTATTTGCGTCATGAAGTCAACATGGAGTTTTTTGAATTCACATAAAAATTTAATGGTGTGATCTGCATGTCTCTATTGCAGTGGGCTTCGCTCCCCTCTCCCCGCTGTGAAAGGAGAAGGACCGGCAGCGAGCTGCCACACAGAGCATGGCCACCAAGGAGCCCAGCTCGGGGGCAGTGGGTGCTGCAAGGTCGCAGTGGGATGGGGATGCAGGGACCAGGGAAGCAGGAGTTTCCATCCATGCTTGGCAGGGGGTTTGGCCATGGTTATGGTGGGTTTGGCTGCCAGATCCCAAATGAACATCTTGGGGGTGTTCACCCCCGCTGAGATTTCCCACTCAGGGTGTCTGTTTGGGGAAGTGACTTCAGTTCCTGCTTGTGTAAGGGGCTGAGACAACCCCGCAGGTAAAGGAGCAGGTCTATAACAGTTTGCAATAGGTGTAATACAACTGTAATGACAGGCAAGGCTGGATCCGCCGCCAGTGCTGCAGGTACCCCAGGTGCTGGCGGGTGCCCTGGGGGCTGTGGTGCAGCACCCACCCGTGCTCACCCCATCTGTAGTGCTGAGGTTCAGAGGTGGCTGCTCTTCCTTCCTCCCTGTTCCTCCCCTGGTGTTAAGGGACAAGAAGGCGAGGACTGAATGGGAAGCTCTAAATCTGGGCAGAATTGATTGAAGGCTGGACAAGTAATGATAGATGATGTGATGAAAAAAGGAAGAATAAAGCTTCCAGTCTTGACTCATTACAAGGTTTTGTCAGAAGAGATCCTTTATCTCTTGGGAATACATTGTAAAAACGATCAAAGCTATACCGGTGCGCAATATTGAACCTTGAAACCCGCAGGAGTTTGCTTCTTCAGCCCAGGGATGTTGAAACACTTCACACTGATCACAGTGAGTCATTCCCTCGGGTGAAGTCACAACACATACAACAGTGTAAGAGAGAAACGCTCACGCTGCTGTAACGCAAGCCAAGGGCTCGGTGGCGCAGAGGGGCTGCTTGAGGCGCTTTGAGATGGGATGGTCATTGAAACGCAGCCTTTGCAGTCACTTGTATCTGACTTCTTTTCTGCAACCATTAGGATCTTTTCCCTTTTCCTTTCCTTTTTCCTGCCGTTGGATGCTGTGCTTGTGTAACAAAGCCCTAGGTAGCAAACCCTGGCATAGCAGAGGCCAGTGCTGCAGTCCCTCCTCCCACCCAAGGCGCAGCTGAGCTGTCAGTGTGATACCAGGAAGCACAAACAGAGCCTTTCCCTCAGCCAGCCCAGCCACAGGTAGTATTCCGTGGCCATATTCCATCTGTAAACGGGATAACTTAGAAACCCATAGAAATAAAGATTTAATTTTAGAGAAGAAAGATGCATTTTGGTCTGGCACAATTGTATTATTGGTACCATTATATTTCCACTGCAAAATGATTCTGACATTCTACCAGAGCCTGAGTTTGTCATCTCAGGTCACTGGGGATCATTCCTGTTTTCTGTATGTTTTACCAACTCATATTTTCCATTTATGACATATAAAGCTTTGGATATCACTAGAGAAAATACTGTAGTAAAACCCTAATAAATTACTACAGGCATAAGCAAACTCCAGTAATTTATGGAGGGGTTTGACTTTAATGTTTTGTCTTAGATTTGGTCCTAATTATAAATCATTTGTAAGGACAGTTTAAAATATAATCAAATCTTACATGGCATTCTTATTATCTACTTAATATCTCAGATCAAAAGATTTACTGTATTGCATTCTGGGAATTAAGCAAAGTAGGAAACTAAGAAAGAAACACAGTAAAATTATAGTTTTGTCATAAAACTTTGATTGATCAATGATTATTGTAAAACTATGGTAACTATGCAGATGCCAGCATAAATCTGCAGCTGAGCAGGATTTATTGTAGAAAATACTATATTTTCCACAATTTTGACTATAGTGTTAATATGGGTCAGGCAGATTTACTGTGGGTTTAGCTTAATTAACTGTATTTGACTGTATATACCCTTATAATGCATGTATCCCAAGGTGCATCTGCTGCAGATCTAGTTTTTCCCTTCAACTGTAGTTTAAGATATATTTAAGCCTTGCCATAACTCTGCAGCTCGGTGGGGCTGCAGCATCCTGGGGTGCATCGCTGTGGTCAGGAGGTCTGATAGAGCAGCTCCTCAGTTTGCATCCGGCTGAGACGCGGATGTGCTGCCTGCAATGGGAATGTCCTCCTTGGAGTTTGCTCTAAGTGTCCCTGCTCCTAAGGCACCCGCACCTGCAGCCACCCCTTTGAGCACCACAGGCAAGCGCTGTTCCATGGGGATGCTAGAACAGCACCCATGGGTGGGCATCCTGCCTCTTGCACCCAGAGCATCCTCACCCTGAAGAGGTGGGTCCCGCTATGGGATAACGGGTGCCTCCTGCAGCCCGTTTGTGTGACTGTGACTGTCTCACACAGCTCCAGTGGAAGGTGAAAGCTGGCAATGGGCAGTGAGCTTCCAAGAGCACATTCCTGAGATTAATTATCTTGTTAATTAATTTTCATGGGAGAGCCTGTGCCCCAAACAGATCCATTAACAGCTCACATGGCGGGGGGGATGCCTGTGCCCATCCGTGGTGTGGGGCAAAGGAGGGGAAACAGCTCAAACACAAACTGTGGCAGCGGGTGCTGGGTGTGCCTGGGTGTGCAAGGGCTATGGAGGACCCCAAGTGAGGGCGTTGATGAGCGTTTCCATTCGCAATGTAAAACCCCCCGTGCATCCCGTTGGGTGCCACCCCAAACACCTCTCCCGGTGCCGGCGCCTGTTTTGCCTAACCATGAAATTACCAAACTGCCCTTAAACACACTCCTGCAAATGAGGACACCGGAAAAAATGCAGTAATTGTGACAGTAACTCACTAGGCCAAGCCTGACATGTCTCTAATTGCCTGCTAAAATTGTCTCTGTCTCCTAAAGTGCAAATTATCACCCGAAATGACAAGAATAATGAATGAGTAACTCTGATGTAATGCAACAATTAGCCCTTAAAGACACTGTCTAATATGCTAATTCTGAACACCCACTCCTTGTTATTAAGTGGCTGATAATTATTTAATTATCTATCTGCCAGGATGATTTACTTGGTTTATTTAGCTGCAGATGCGGGGCAATAGCGCTCGGGGTTGGGGTCAGGGGGAGGCAGCGCAGCCGCCGGCCGCAGCTCCTGTCTCCTCCCATCACCAGTGCCAGGGGAGCACCAGCGCCCGGGCCGGCTGTACCTGCGCACGGGTCCCTGCTGCTCGCAGGGCAGAGGTGTCAGGCGGGATCTGCTTCTGCTCCTGGTCGGGGCTGTCAGAGCCGTCCTGCTCAGCGGCGGTGATGGGTGAGCCCCCCGCGGCTGCTGCGGCTCCGCTCGCCCCCTGCGCTGGTTCTGCGGTGGTGTTTGTGAGGGTCAGAAAGCATCGTTGTGCTGGAAGCGTCTGCCAGCCCTAAACACCGCTTCACAGCGAGGAGAGGGAAGGCAACGAGAGCGCCAGGCACCGTCCTGCATCACCCCCATCTTCCAGAAAACAATCCATCAGGGCGAGCGGGAGGATGCTGGCTGCATACGGCCCCCTCGGACCAGCCAGAGAGCACAGAATCTACTGACCTGGTCCAAACAGCGTGACTCGGAGCTCAGGAGCGACCACGGTGACATGACAGCGGCAGAGCTTGGGCTGAGTGACAGCCTGGGACCAGAAAAGAGAGTCAGTGCAAGCTGTGTCTGCGGGAGGGATGCTGCGGCCTTAGCTAGTTGAAAGCAAGGAGAGGGAAGTCAAAGACTTCCCATCAGAGACCCAATTCTGGGTTTATTCAACAAACTCTTCAGAAAAAAAATCTGATTAAGTGCAGCCTTTGTGTAAAGAAAACTTTCTATGGGGTGTAAATCCTTCCTTGCCCTAAACACCACCCAGAGGGACTGCGCTGCCTGTGAATTAACACTGCCTGCAGCAGTCAGAGGCGTTTTGAATTAGCAGATAGCCCGAATCCTGCCCAGATCTATGTTCCTCTTCCCTATGACTAATGCCAGAGATGCCACAGCTTTGTTTATTGTATCTTGTCCTGGGTAATTAAAGCCCAGCATTTATCCTCAAGGCAGGCTCAGCCCCATGGTGCCTGTGGAACCTGCCTGCCCTGAGCTGTGCATTGCACTCCTGGCTCTGGTGTCCCAGTGGCACAAGGCAAGGTACCATGTCCTAGGTTTTGGTCCTGAGCTGCTGCATCCTTGTGTGGATGGGACCCTTGATGGCTGTGAATGGGACACGTGGTGACTGTGGATGGATGTGTGGATGGGGCACCTGGCTGAGGTCTCCACATCCTTCACTTGCCTTCGTTACCCTGTGATGCTGTTAACACCCCCTGTGCCCAGCCCCAGCTCTGCCCAGCTGGCAATCAGCATCACCTTATCCATACTGGTTAATTACCTTGCTGTAATGAAGAGCTCTGGCTCTCCGGCTGCTGTGGTGAATTTAGTTGACTTTGGAGATTTTGTAATGCAGCAGTAACTCCGCACTCGCTCTTCCCTGCGAGCAGGGAGCTGTTCATTATCTGGATTCTGTCTAGAAAGGACTTTTTATCATCAAATTCCCAGGACAGGAGTGGAATTTAATCTTCCGGCTGCAGCTGAGCCAAGGAGCAAAGCCACTTCAAGGTCATTGGGCCTGGGGGGTCCTGGGCACAGAGGGGACCTGGCCGAGGCTCCGGGCTGGCAGCACTGGGATGGTGCCAGCCCTGGCACAGGGACAGCCCCACTGCCATCCCCATTGCTATCAACGTGCCTCTTGCTCCAAAACCGCCCTGGGGCAGGGAAAGGCAGGAGCTCTGTGCTGTGCAAGGGCTCTGGGACAGACAGCGCTGAGCTGCAGTTCCCAAAGGAAGAGGAACGGGATGCACAGTGTGGCAGGGGCAGCCAAGCCTCCCAGTCCTGTGGCTGCTTCAGGAGGCCTGCGAGGTGCCAGCCACTACGCAGGGGTGCCAGATGCCACACAGGGATGCCAACCGGTATGCAAGGGTGCCAGCCACTGTGCAGGGGTGCCAAACTCCATGCAGCAGTGCCAGCCACTGCAGCCCCCCAGCCTTGGCTTCGGGGACGTGCCGGTGCTGTCAGCAGCGGGGAGCAGCTCGCAGGGATGAGGATGCTCCCAGGAACTCCTGTTTCTCCCTCTTTCCTGCACCAGGCTCAGTGGGGCCAGCAGCCGCCCTGGGTGATGGCTGCTGCATTTTGGCTCCCTGTGCTCTGCAGTCACAGGTTTCCCTTAGCCCCCATTGCTGAGCACAGGGGGAGGCCCGGAGCCGCTGCCTTGGCCAAGTCCTGATTTTTTCCATTGCAATGTTTCCTTCTTCCCTTCAGCAGACTTCTTTCCTGCCCCCTTTTCTTGTGCCCCCCTGAACGGATGAGTTAAATATCAGCTCCAAGAAGTCAGAGGACTCGGACAGCAGCAGTGCCCATTCCAGCCTCTGCTCAATGTGATAACAATTAAAGCCCGGACAGTTTGATGTTTGCCTTCTAAACAAAGAACTACCGATGCGTGAGAACCTGGGGGGAAATTGCTGATAATTTATGATGGCACTTTCAGGTAGGGGCAGTAACTTTTGTAGAGTGAGGGAAAGATTTGAAAGGTAAACACTTAGAACAGCAGCCGGCATAGCTGCTCTGTCAATTTAGAGTCTACTACATACCATTAGCCAACCTAAAATAACTGCTATGGTAATAACCCTTCAGATACAAATGCTTGTGCAGACAAAGGTATTATTAAGTTAAATTACCCTAAAAGTGTCAGATTGACAGGAAGGTTCAAGCAGTGGTTTGGCAACCACGGGCCTGAGTGATGCGAGTAAACAGTTGCAGAGGCTTCATTCCAGGAACTCGGTTTGTGAGGCTCGGAGGTGGGATTTCAGATCCTTCTGCACGGGTTTTATAGCACATTGCCTTTGGGCAGGCATTTGGTGCCTCCCGGGGAGAGCTGGTGCTGCTGGGAGAGCCCTGCGGAGGAGGATGCTCAGGATCACAGGCTCTGGATGTGCTTCCTCTGAGAATCCATTCAAAAAACCTGGCGTTGAGGCTTAGCAAAAGCCCTCGGTCCCCTGGAACACTGGTATTTCTTCCCTGTGAGGGTGCTGAGGCGCTGGCACAGGGTGCCCAGAGAAGCTGTGGCTGCCCCATCCCTGGCAGTGCTCAAGGCCAGGTTGGACACAGGGGCTTGGAGCAAGCTGCTCCAGTGGAAGGGGTCCCTGCCCGTGGCAGGGGCTGGAGCTGGAGGAGCTTTAAGGTCCCTTCAACCCAAACCATTCTATGATGCTGTGATTCATTTCCATGGTGTGCTGCAGGCCTGGCTGTGTGGGTGTGTGTGTCCCTGCTGCAGCAGCACTGCCTGAGGAGCGGTCAGGAAACAGACTGTACTTGCTTCTGGTATAAGCCCCACACCACCAAGGGCCCCCAGCTCCGGTTTGGAGCCACTGTGGAAGGTGCATTGTAAGAGAGAGGTCTGAGCATTCCTGCCCCTGAGCTGCCCTGTCCTCCCCAGCGCAGCCTGCCTCCTGTTCCACTCTCGGAAGCAAGATGAGCCATCATTAATAGTTAATACCAAATAACCCCTGACATTCCTAGAGCTCCGCTTGTCCTGAAGGATCCCCTGGCTTGAGTGCTCCCAGGGAGGGCACAGGCACAGTGCGAAAGTTCCTGCTGCATCCTCAGTGGAGACACGGGGAAAACCTGGGGCTCACAGTCACATCCCTGGCCGTGAGCACTGCGGGTTGGGAAGAGGAGACGTTTCAACCCCTGTCCCCACAGGAAGCTCTGTCACCGATCCACAGGGTGAAAATCCAGTGCGGGGGCTGAGGTGGGGAGTGGCAGCAATGGTGCAAATCGGGTCTTTTATCGGGGTGCAGTGGGCAGAGAATCGTACATCCCTGCATCCCCCAGTGTTTCGGTTGAGAGGGACCCTCTCAGGAGCAAATCCCCCATGGCAGCACCATGGATGCACCATGCGGTGAGTTCTGCATCCTCCTCCCTCCAGGACTCTGGCAGGTGGATGCCCCCCGTGCCCTCCCCCTGGCTCTGCTGTTCCTCTTTATTTGCATGGTTTTCCCATCCTGGAGGTACCTCTGAGATCCCCCAACGTCAACCGGAATCAGCTCCGGCTTGCGCCTGGCTAATAAATTAAAAATGCCACATTCTCCCCAACTGCATTATTACCGTTTATAATTCTGATTGTTCATTTGCATATGGAAATGAGTCCTGTGACACGCCTGCCTTTTATTTTATTCTTGAACTAATTATAAACAAGAATGCCACATTATTTACATAACTAATTATTGTTCCTTCTGTTCTCCCCTGTTGAAATCACAGGCCCATTCTGCAGCGGTTAGCGATGCAAATGAACAATCAGGACACTTCTAAACTTTCTGGATTTGTTCTATTTGCATCAAATACAAATTCCTTTGAATGGGGGATAATATGCTTTTCCATTTCAATGGACGTAAATTAGGCTGATCTTAATTTATAGTGAATTTGAATGAATAATTCCTGTCTACCTGAGTATATTTTTTCAGAGGGGAACTCTAGATGTTTATTAACCCATGGATCTGCTTTTTGGCTAGAAACAACAGAAAATGCTGGCCCCAAAGGTGGTTTCTGTGTTCGGTTTGAAGTGGGGCCTCTCCTTTTGCTCGCTACCTGCCTGCTTCACACCCATGCTCCTGAGCACGCTGCAGGCTCAGAAGGTAACACGGTGACACCGGCACTGATACCAGCACCATGGATGATGCTGGGAGCAGCACATCCCAAACGGGGAGCTCCTGTTGTCCCTGCTCTGCAATCCATGGGTTGCTGCAGGGCTGCCCCAACCTCCACCAGCTCAGGAACCAAAGCAATGCTGGGTCCCACACGCCCCGGTGCTCACAGCCCACCCAGGCTGTGTACAGGGAGCTCTGGCTAATGGGCTGTAATGGGATTGGGAACCTCATATGTTAAGATTGGAATGAGAATTTAATAAACTCTAATGTGAACGTGGGGAAAAAGCCCAGCACAGCTTCAAACACCTCCCTGTGCCAGAGGGGAAGTGGGAGCTGTGATTAGAGCCAGCGAAGGGGATGAGTGCTCGGGCAAGTCTGAATCACAGGAGGCAGACATGAAAGAGTTGGTGTTTAATGTGGTGTGTGAGGAGCAGAGAGGGGCTGGAGCACCAGGAGCACGGCTTCACCCGGTGTCCTGTCCCCAAAGGGCAGCACTTGGGGTAGGAAACAGGTGAGGTGATGCTGGCAGGGCTCGGTGGCAGCGCATCTCAGCACCCTCACAGGGAAGAGCTTCTGCCGAAGAGCTCCTCTCAGTCTCCCCTCTGGCAGGTTCAAGCCATGTCCAAAGCCCCTCTCTGTACCAACAACCCCTCTGTGCTGGGGGCACCCAGGTTTCAAACGGCGTCTAAATAAATGTGTCTTGGAGAAACAGAGACCTCTGTGGCAATCACGAAACTGGCTCCCCAGGAGCCGTTACGTTCTATGTGGTAGGAAAGATGAACTTTAAAATAGATCCTGACCAGTGCCCTGCAAGGGCGAGCGCTGCAGCTCGCCAAGAGCCGTCACGGTGTGCTGGGTGGGGAATGCACCTCTCCAGAATCGCCTCCATTCTCACCAAGAACCATGGCCCAGTCCCTGCAAACCATCAAGGGGACCCTCGAGCTGCACAGGCGCTGGTGTTCCTGCGCGGACACGGGTGGAATTGTCATTCACTGGGAGGTCTTCCACCCCAAAACCGTGCTTAGGAGCTCACCCTCACCCCAGCAAGTCCTCACTTCTGCACCTGGACTTGCTGCTGAGGCAAACTTGCACGAGGCACAAATGGCTTCTTATTGAGCTCCACCTTTGTATTGCTTCAAGTACAACACCAATGCAGAACAGCCAGGGAGGAGGAACCGTATCCCTGGGGCTGCCCCGTGAGCGGGCTCCCAACACCCTGTCCGGGCCCAGCTCTGCTGAGCACCATCCCCTTGTTTCATGCAGTGAGAAGAAACCAAAGTGCAACGGATGAAGTTTGAATTCAGCTTCTATTGAGCCCTGGTCTCCGTGTGACAAGGGAGGGAGCGGTTCTGTCGCTCCTGTTTAATATAATGGGAACCCAGAGTAATTGTTCCTGGATTCTTCAGGCTGGATTCAGCTCCCATTAAAGTCAATAATTAGATTTTCATCATCAGTAATTGGAAGTGCTGCCCAGCCAGCTGAGCTGCTCCTGCTGTAGCTGTGCGCTGGGCTGGGCAACCTCAGATGCTTCAGGAACAGCCAGCACCAGGATGTGCTTTAGACACCTCCTTTGTATGTGACATCTATGTCGACTATGAGAGGTTTTGCTCTGCAGAGGGTGGTGTGAGCACACCGGGGGCATCTCCTCCTGCCCCAGAGGTGGCACTGCTCCCCCGGACAGTGGTGGGATGTGGGATGGGGACGGTGTGGTCCAGGGAACCAGTTTAAATGGGGTGATGGGCGTCTTGCCAGGTGTCTGTTGGACAGCCGTGCTCCGTGCACACTCCTTGTGCCTGCTCCCGTGTCTGTTCCCAGAGCCAGGGGGATGCTCCGTGGGTGCCGCCGGCTGCAGTGACCTGTGCTGGGCAGCAGTGACCAAGGTCCTTGTCCTGCAGCACAGGTCCCGCTTCGGGCCCATCCTTGCAGGGGGTGGGAAGGACTGGAGCTCATTTTGCTGGAAACTGCAATCAGATTAGTGACCTGGAGCTGGTTTTGGGGTTTTACTAATGCGATTAGAGAATCTAATTGTATTAATCACAATCATATTATATTGCCAATAATGAAATTCCCTTTGACACAATTGTTTACACTTCCATTGCTTATTAATTAGTCTAACGTCGTTAGTCACTTATGGAATGGGGAAATGACTCCCCCACAGCAGCTTGCTGCTGGGCAGGAGCTGCCGGGGGGCAGCACCTCCCTGCTGTGGGGCAGGGCACAGGCAGAACAGGGGATCTCAACGCTCCCGTCTTCGGCAGGGTCATGGGAGGTGCAGAGCAGAGGGGCCGGGTCCAGCTCCAGCTCCCCTCGCCCCAGGGAGCTCAGCCCCAGCCCCAAACGCCCATGAGCACCCCGTTATCCCGTGCTGGTGCTGCGCCTGTGTCCCCGCTGCCTTGGGAAGCCGCATTATCCCTGCACATCCCTGCAGCGCCCTTCCCTGCACAGGCTCCTCACCCCTCCCTGCAGGAGCCACAGCTCAAGACCCTTCTTCAGCTGCTTTTATAGGGCCAAAGCTCATCCTCCCTCCTCGGACTGCGCTTTTGACCACACACTGTTCGCTCTGCCTCTCCTTTCACCCCCTCCCTGCGGTTGCTCTTCACTTTATTTCATAAGGCTCTGTTGAATTCCCCTGCACCAAACAGTTTGCAAGTAAAGATATAAATACAAATGGGGTGGAACTGATGCTAATGAGCTGAGGATGGGCTCGGCATGGGAAGCAGCAAAATGTCTGGGAATAGCCACCAAATGATAACATTCATAACTCCTTGCAGGAAAAAAAAAGGAAGCAAAGTGGAAAGAGTGGACTTTTAAGAAAGAGTAAATTCGAAGAGTTAATAGGCACAGTATCCTTGGGAACAAAACAGATGGGAGTACCTAAAAGAGCCCGTTTTCTTAAATAGATTGTTTACTACAAACTCGAAATGCAAGGACCACGAGGTCTGTAGTGGTTCCGGTGTGCAAAGGAGGGTGCAGGAGCAGGGGTCAGGGTGAGGACCAGGGCACATATGACAAGTGTTGCAGGGCTCAGGCAGGGGATGGAGCTCAGCGCCGGGGACAGGAGGGACCAGCGTGGGCTGAAAGGTCCATTCCCCACGGAGCAGAGGTGGGAACCTGCCACAGGTGAAGCTGCTCAGCGTGGTGATGGTGCCTACAAAAGCACTGGGGAGGAGGGAAAGCAGTAACAGTCAGGAGGCCAGAGGGAGCTGGGCGATGGTGGCTCGAAGTCAGAAGTGCCTTTGGCCGGCAGCATCGCTTTGTAGTCCCCTAGTGCCTCCAGCTGGTGAGTACACTGGGGAGGGGTTTGTCATTGCTGGTCCCAAAGGGCAGCCCTGGTGCTTTTCGGCTGTCCAGTTTCATCCTGTGTCGGTTACTGGGGTCAGGGAGGTTGGTTGGGTGCTGCCGGTGTGCTGGGTGCTTCCACGAGATCCAAGCAGAAGCTTCTCCTGCTTTTCCCTTGGAGCTCAAGGTTGTTTTCCCCACGTTAACATCCTTCTTTGCGTTGATCGGAGGCATTCATGGCCCTCTGAAGAAGGGGGGGAGAAAGGGGCAGCTGCGGCCACCCTGACCCTGTGCTCCTTGCCTGTGGTGGAGGGGTTGGTGCAGGCAGCAGGCAAGGGAAGGGCCAACCCAGGACAAGTGCCAGGGGTCTGAGCACCGGGATGTGGTCCTGGGGTGCAGAGAGTGGGGGTGTGGAGAGGAGAGAGGCTTTGCTCTCCCAGCGGGGGCTGGTGGCTGGTGCTGGGTGTTTTGCTGGTGGTTGCAGCACAGTTAATTGCTAATTGGCTCTAACGTTGCCTGTGATAAGCCCTGTCAAGTTGTATCAGCACCACGGAGGTGAGCTCATCACTCCTGCGTGCTCAGCCACTCGCTATGATTGTAATTACAATTATGTAGTTCATATGCTCCTTCCCAGCCCCTCGCAGCTGCCTGCTAATTACCCCTCGCATCCCTCCCATTGCCACCCTGCTTCCCAGTTTAGGCGTTGGGAAGCTTGGTGGGTGCAGGCATGGTGGGAGAGGGGGTCCTTGGGCCCTCTGCCCTGTCCCTTCTGCACAGCAGCAAAGCACCATGTTCACCCTGCACTAAAGGCATGGGGAAGGGGGGTCAGTAAATCACAGCTGATCTCTCAGCAGCCCTGTGTGCTGAATGCTCTATGTCCTGGCATGTGAAATGCCATGGGGTGGGTCCAGCATGGGGTGACCCCCCCCGTGCTCCCCAGCTCCTGCTCCACCAGCCCTGCTTTTGGTTGGACACTGCGGTTCCAGCCTGGGAACGTCCAATAGCAGCGCACAGAGGAATGTCTGTGAGGCTAGATTGCTTGATTTGCATTGTCTTGGAATAGTTTTGCATATCATAAAGACCTGGATTTTCTTCTTTACCCTTTCCCCCCTTCCTCCCCTCCTCATCCTTTTCATGAGGAAGTGGAAGTGCAGAGCCCCCAGGTCAGATTAACCACACATCACACCTGAACAGAGATTTGCCTAATCCTCTGCCATTGCAGGCTCACTGGAGATGGCACCGGCCCTGCAAGTGGGGTCTGTGAAAGGTGGTGACCCAGTTTGCAGCATTCCCTCACCTCATCCCATGGGACTGTTGTGTCCTGATGGTTGAGGGCCACAGGAGCTGGACCCCTGGGGGAACTGGGGGTATTTGGAGACAGGAATGTGGTGACCCTCGCCTCCCATCCCCAGGACACCCAGGCAATGCCAGATCCCTCCTGCCAGGGCAGGCAGTGTGTGATGCCTCTGAGACCCCTCATTTATCTAAGACCAGATTCAGCTTCCCCAGCCCAAACCAAGTCTGTCAGTCTGTCTGCCTGCCAGCCCTCACTGCTGAGCCTTCCCGCACTCCCCGGCTGGAGCTACCAGCAGCGAACGTGGCCAGACCCTGCTCACATGCATCAGTAATGAGAGCGTGGGGTTGATGGATGCTTGCTGAGCCGTCCTTCCCCGGAGCAGAGGCCACAGGGAAAACGCAGCGAAGTAGGAGGAAAATCTGCTGGAATCTAATTGTGGAGGCGGAGGAGATGCGAAGGGAGAGGCGAGGACTGATAGCTGTCTGCTCTGCTGCACCGTTGAGGAATCATTAACATCTGATTAATTAGTTAAGGTCTGCTTTGCAAATGTAAAGCGCTGTACAAGGGCGAAGTATGAATGGGATGATCCCTCGTAGCTGGGGTGGTAACGGAGCTGCTTTGGAGGAGAGGTGGGGAAGGAAGAAATACCAGTTAATGTGTGGCTGCAAACTGGGATCAAGAGGTGCTTGATGGGGACCGGGGGCCGTTCCCATCGCAGAGATCCCAAGGTGCTGTGCAGGTTTCCCTGCCAGCCCTTCTAGTGCTGTGTTACTTAAAAGGCAGCTGATTATCTCCTAGGGCAGTAATGATGCTGCCATTATTCCTGCAGCGTGATCCAGGAGCAGCTGGCAGCATAGTGACCAGGAAGCCTTTTGCCAACTGGGTAACCAGTATCCATCCTATTAAATAGTTAATACATTTAGATGTATTTTAATAAACTCTACTTAATGGCCATACATTAATTGTCTGATTAGTTCTAATAAATCCTTATTTGAGATGCTTAATTTAGAGTGTGACTGATCGTCCTGTCACGGATGGATTATAGAATTGTTGTCTGGAATGAGATACTTGGGCAGATACTGGACAAAGGCAGGAATCTGGGAGCTTCTCTGATAATTGAAAATCACATCAGCATGAAGAGCACTGCCTGCAGCGGGCAGGGCTGGGTGTGAGGCTGTGGGTGGCAGCTGCCTCCCCGCTGCTGCGGGACCGGGGATGCGAGAGATGAGCGCATCCCATGGGATGCAGGACAGGCTGCTCAGCCCCAGGTAACTCGCTTCCTCTGGATCCCTGTGTTCCAGGTAACTCACTTCCTCTGGATCCCTGTGTTCTTTAGCAGAGGGACCCATGCCCTGCCTGTGCTGTGGTCTGTGTTACCATTAGCATGTGGTCTGGGCAGCAGTGGCAGCCAGGATCAAGTGGGTACCCTAGGAAGTGTGAGGCTGTGTAAGTGTCTGCTAAGGGCCCTGGAGGTCTGAGGTGCCTTTGTTTGAAGGCTGGCAGAGGTGCCAGGCCAGGTGGATTTGGTATGAACCTCCTTAAAAGAGGACGAGGTATCATTTAGGGACCACTGAGTGCATTATTGAATCCACCCCCTGTTCCCGGCGGAGCGGGAGCGAAGCAAAGGTTATCCTGTGTTTACACTCAGTGACATTTCTGTGAATAGCTGTTAAAGACCAATGTGTTCTCTTGCTGGTGGCTACAGAAATGCCAACAGTGCTGTGTGAGGGAGATGGACCCAATGGGTTCAGGGAGGTCCCTGAGGACCCCAGACCTGTGCCCGAGCCACCAATGCGGCTGGATGCCATAGAGCATCCTGGTACCCACCATGGATGGTGCAGGTGCTGGTAGTGAGGCTGTTGCTGCAGGAAACACTCCCCCTGGCTAAACCAGCCCTTGCCATAGGGTGAAGGGGCTGCAGCATCGCAGGGACCCCGTCTCTGCTCCCTGCCAGGGGCTGTGTCCATGCCCTGCTCAGTGAGGGAGGCTGGAAATGGGGATCAGAATCTCCCCTTTCACTAAACACAGATCCCAAGTGTTCAGCACATGGGAATGTTTCACTTTGGCTGTTTCAGAACAGAGGCTCTGAGCCGACTGCTGTTTACATACTTTTACTATAAATTAAGCAAATATTGGTCTATTTCAAGCAAAACCTGCGATGCTTTGTTCAGTGTCAAAACACGAGTGCTTTGTGTTGATGTCTCACTGCTTGCAAGGCTCTTTTTGGGAAAAATGGAAAACTGGAAGTGAATCACTTCCCAGGAGCGTTGGCTCGGTCTCCCTCTGAGCAGCTCAGTGGGAAATTCCTGAATCTCCTGGGTTTTGTGGCCGTTGCCCCCCCCCCCATTTTGGTCCTGGTGTTCTACACCCTTCTAGGTGCCCCAGGCCTTGTACTGGGGCAGCTCCTGCCCCATCCCAGCCTTTGGGGTCTGCTCACTGTTAACAAAGGGGTTGCACACTGGGGAAGGGTGCTCAGGGGACACCCTCTTCCTTTCTGCTTCTTCCTGTAAATTCTGGATTTCCTTCTAGCACAAGCTCTGGCTCCTCAGTTTATTGCAGCCAAAGTGGATTTGTACCCAGACAATTCTCCTCCTGCTAAATTAATACATTAAAATGTTCAAACAATTGTTCCAGTAATTAAACAGACGGATATTAGAGGAGATGAAGGCGGTTTAGTTCTGCTCTCTGGAATGTGCTGACCTTTCCCCTTTCTTAGCTGCCTCTCAGACAGTGTAGAAATGATTGGATAATTGGATGCTTCGTGTTCTTCTGAAATCACCGCAGCCAAAGGAAGGTGGAATCGCCCTAAAGTCTGTTCCGAGCTGTGCTCTGTGGGTTTGTTAAGTGGATGCTGGGGGTTTTCCCTCCACTTACTGTTAGAATCTAGAAGGTATCGCCCACAAAAGGCGTCAGGGTCACCCCTCACCTTGCAGCTGGTGTTGGGTGCCGTCAGGATGGGCTCTGTCCCATGGTAGAGGTGTCTCAGCCCTGTGGACAAGCTCCCTTTGGAGGTGACAGCATCCCAGCCGAGAGGTGCCAGCGCATTCCAGTTACAGGAGGGAAGGGCAGAGACGAGAATATAGATGCCTGCTCATCTTCTTCACATGCACACACACTTTATCTATCCATCTACCTATCCATCTCTCCATCTATCTGCCTATCCATCCACCTATCTATCTAATTATCCGCCTGCCTGTCTACCTACCTAGCTATATATCTCTTCAGAGTCCTTATTTTTTATCACCTTCCTATTTTATTCTACTGTATTTTGACTGAACCTATAAAGTTTAGAGAGGGAGTTGTGACCTTTTCCAATGTGCTACAATTAATTTTTACTTCAGACTTATAATGAACTCCTATTATCCATCACATGCAGATCACTGCCTTATACTAATAAATCATGCCTCGCTGCATCACCAGCTGCACTAAAGGTTAGACAGCCCATCCCCTTCAGAGCATTCCGACATGCTGCCTATATATTTTTAAGTGCAGGCAGCTTATTATCCATAACAGAGTGGAGCTGGGGCAGAAAGGGTCTGCGTGGAGCAGGCACCTGGAGCGTGTTGTGCTGTACAGCTCTGCTCGGCAGTCGTACCCTTGAGTGTGTTGTCAATTATGGTGCTTCTAATTACGGTGCTGCTTGTTCCAAACTGAGCAGAGGCGAGGAGCTGTCCCAGGGAGGTGATGGGGACAGCAGAGTGGTGACAGTGCAAACCCCACTGCTGTGGGGCAGGACCCCCCTTGTACCCCTCCTTGCAGCAGGCACCTGCAGTGGATCCCACCCTGTGAAACCCCCGTGGCCCCCACCTTGTGCCCCTCTGCCATGTGTCCTGTCTTGGGGCTGCACCAGCCCAAATGGATGCTGCCGAGCACGGATCCAGGAGCCCGTTTTCCTTAGGAACCACGGTGTTGGGGATGCTGTGCAGGATCTCCCCTCCCCTGGGAGGATTCCTCCTGCAGCATGACGAGCAGACTGAGATGCAAAGTCTCCAGTTCAAACGCGATGTGACACAACGTAATGGAGTAAATCCAGGTACAACAGGCACTTAAGATGCTCATAAACTATGTATTGTTTCTTTCTGGATTGCACTGATGTTATTGCAGATACTGTGTGAAGACTGAAATAGGATCGCAGGAACTCCACTGCTCCCTTTCCCAGCTCCTTTTACTGAGGGGAAATTACTTGGCTGACATGCTGCATCCCCATCTTTTAAATGTATTTATTGTTCTATAACATTTCATACACTTCATATGCGTTCAGGAGAGCAATTCAATATACCTGCCAGGAACGAGAGGCACGTCAAGCACGCAGGAGCAAGGGGAAGTAGGCAAAGCCCAGCGGAGCAGTGGTGCTCAGTGGTACGGTGCAGGGCTGGGACAGGGGTTACAGTGGGACCAGGCCCCTTGGCTCTAGGGGGACAAACCTTAGGCCCAGATGGGATGGCTCCATCCCCGTGCCCCTGAGCATGGCCTGCATGGGGAGCCTGAGGGTTCCCCCCTGTCCTGTGCATCCCCATGGCCCAGGTTCGCAGCATCATGAACTGAGTTCTGGGGGTTCACAGCAGCTGTGGGTGAAGGGGATGAGTGCTGGGAGGCAGGAGAAACCCAAGGGTGGTGTTAATGGTGTTAGTTAATAGAATTTACTTTAGGCTCTGCAAGGTGCAGGACCCAGAACTTGGCCCTGCTCTGCCCCCGCTAAAATCCAGTGACAAGCACAGAAACAGCTTAAAGTGCTGAAATAGAAATTGCCCATTTAATGCTAAAACATTCACTAAAATAAACCCTTTAAAGCTTCTGTTCCCTCACAGCCGCCCCGCACATCCTTGTTAGCTTTCTGTATGTCACATCAAGGAACCCCATGGACAGTAACTGCAGTGCCAGGGCTGGTAATGAGAATCTCAGGGATGAGAAGAACCCACGTGGCGGCACCCACAGAGATCCATGTCCTGGTGCTGTCCCTGTTTGCCAGCACCTGCATCCCAGATGCACATCTCCTAGGACAGGATAGCAGTGATGCTTTGGGGCAGAGCCTGGGGTGTTCCTGTGGCTCAACCAGAGGAGAAGGATGCCTCAAGCAACTTGAATCAGCCCCTCTCTGGCACGGGCACAGCTGGGATGTGCTGTTTGGGAAGGATCCCAAGGCTGTGTCAAGCCAGGCAGAATGGTTCAGCGAAGCCTCCTGTTCTCCCTCCATTAGCATGCGAATGGGTTCGTTATGTGCTGCCTCCGATTCCTCTTTCCATCCTTGGCACCGGAGCTGGGAATGAGAGGTTTGATTATGCATCTGATCTGCAAAGGCAGCAGTTGATGGCACAACGCAGCCCTGCGGCGCTGGGTCTCCATGGGGGGAGCCCTGGCTGCCAGCCCTGTGCCATGGCAGATCAGCAGCTGGGTATGGATATGGCCCACCCAGCCTTTCCCAAAGCTCCTGTGCCGAGGGAGCCGGGGTAGTGCCCGGTGATGGGTCACCGGTGCTGGGATTGCTGTGGCAAAGGGCACATCATAGGGATGCTCTAGCACAGAATCAGTGAGAACATTGCTGGGGCAGCACTGGTGGGCCCGGGCACTGTGGCTCTGCTGCCCCACGAACCCAGCCAGCCCCCAGGCAGCACGTGTACGTGTGTGTGCATGTGCGTGCATGTTCATGTGTGCATTTTTTGGCACCAGGTACCCGCCGTGCACTCCTGAAAGGCTTAGAGAAGACCTTGCCTTTGAACAGTGGAAAGCGCAGTGTTTAATTTGAATGAAATACACTAAATAGCATGGTGTCAGGTGTAATTACATGTTACCAGCAGTGTGCCAGGAGTAAGTTGCTAACACATTGGCATGGTTACTGTACACTTGGGTGAATTTCAAATACAGTTTTGTTAGTATTGGATCTAAGGGAAAGAAGCCAAGTCTGACTATTGAGGAAAACAAGTGGATGTGCTGTAGGCTCATTATTCATCTCTGCTCCTGTAGCTTTTGGATCAAATAACACTCTCCTCTTCCATTGTAACGGAGCCTGCTATCTCACCCACCGCTGCCTTCCCTCGCCCTGGCGCCTCGGAGCAGCAAACGGGCAGTGAGGAGCTGGTGCTGCCCCAGCTCAGTGTGAGCTCTGCAGCAGGCAGGGAGATGCCGACCAGCCCTGGCCACGCTTTGCTTCCTCCCTCCTGTGCTCCCCTCTGGTGCAGACAACAGGCTGCAGGTGGTACGGGCCCGTTGTCACAGGCACTGGCTGTGGTCCCTGGGGGGGGACCCAGCAACACTCGGGGCTTGGATGCAATCTCTTGGTGCTCAGGGCCTGTATCTCTGGCACTCTTTGTAAGGTCAAGCCATGACTCAGTGAATGGCAGATCTGAGATGCCTCTCATCACCGTAAGCGTCCTCCCATGAGCATCTTCTGGTGAGCATCCTACCACCAGGATGTGAGCCTCGTGTTATGTTGCACTGGCCCCAAGTGTCCTGGTTCCCCTTCCCTGGGAAGCACCAGTGGGCAGCAGCCCTAAAGGGGCTGTTTGGCAATCGGCCACCCCAAGGCTGCTGTGTAGGGCTGATAGTGGGGACACGGAGGCAGAGGGGCTCTGCTTTGCTCATCCATGGAGCCGGTTCTGGCTGCAACAGGTACCATGTTGCTCCCAGTGTAGCCATCTGGCTGGTTATGGAACTCGCATTAAACTGGAGCTATGGCTCCCCAAGTAAAACATTGGTGAAGAAAGCCCGAAGCTAGGAATGAAGTGGCTTGACTGTATTTCCGTCTCATTTTTAATAGCACGCTGCTTCGTGCCAAGAAGACTAAAGTGTGTTATTTGGCTCCGGATGAAAATGACTGCAATTGGGTAGCAAGCCTGTCATTTGCATCTTGAGTAAATGGGTTCTAACAAGAAGAGATCTGTTCAATGGAGATATTTGGAGAATTCAGACTAAATCCTGCCTGACTTAAGGTCCTGAGACAATAATTGGGATGAGCAGACTAAAGCCGAGAGCTCTTCATAGGACTAGACAGCGTATGAGGGTTTAAGTAGAAATTGAACCGTACAACTCTGTCAGTGCATCTGGAATTGGAAATGGGATGTTTATAGGCCTGGGAATTGGTGCTCCCTGCACAAATTGTGGATTGTGTGTAATAAGCTGGTCCGGCTTGTAATGAGCGTGGCTGGAAATTAAGAGGCATCGTTACACTTGGAGCAGCAAATTGCAGGATTCCCCACCATGACAGGGTGCTGCAGTGGCTGAACAGGGCTGGGTGCTGCTGCTGCAGCGGTGGTGCAGGGCTGGGTGCTGCTGCTGCTGCGGTGGTGGTGCAGGGCTGGGTGCTGCTGCTGCTGCAGTGGTGGTGGTGCAGGGCTGGGTGCTGCTGCTGCAGCGGTGGTGCAGGGCTGGGTGCTGCTGCTGCAGGGCTGGGTGCTGCTGCAGCTCCCAAGTGCTGCTATTCTCCATAGCTGGCTGCGATGCATGGAGAACAGCTCCGGAGATGTTATGCTCACCCTGTCAATGTGTACTTGGGGAGTCCTTAATCCACGGGTCGCTGACGTGATAAACAATAATGTCTCTTTTGGAGCTGTTACGACTTATCATGTTAATGGGCACTTAGGGAGCCTTTAATTGGTGATTTGTGCAGGCACTGTCACCAAATTTTAAAACACATTTACCATCACTTCTGGGGTGTTTTAGAAGCATCAGTTCACTACACTGAGAGATGAACAAGCAAAGCCACCTCGAGTCACCCGCCTCAACTGCTGCGTCGCGCAGGGAAAGGGCTGGTGCTGCCTCTAGGAAACCTGTGAAGAAAGAGGCTGAGGTGGTAGCGGCACCAACAAGTTCCTCTTGGCAAGAAATGTTCCTCATTACCTGGGGGAAACTATTTCTGCTCTGCCCCATACAGGTATAAGATGTGTGTTAAGGTGCCGAGTTGCTGCTCTCGCACTGGGGTAACCGGGTGAACTGAGCAGGCTGTGCCAACAGCGGGTTCACCATCAAGAGCTGTTTGTCCTCATGGAGGCATCCATCCCACAGGCCACTGGGTGGGCTTTCCATGCACAGGCAATGGGACCCCCCAGCTCCATACCTGGGACCACTGGCTGCTCCTGAGCTCCTCACTGGGGCACAAGGAGAAGCTGCAGTTACCAGCGCCTGCCCTTGCTGTCAGGTTGTTCTTCATCAGGAGCCAAACGTGTGTCAGGCTGTAATTAAACCCCTGCTTATTTTTACAGCACCACTTTCTAAATCGAGCCCCCATCACCTGCAGCCATTAATGCAATCAGTGCGCTCGCTGCCTTCGGGTGAGTTCATCTCGCCCTCTTCCTGGCTCTATTTTTTCCCCTAACTCTCCTCCCCACCTCGCTGGTAACGGGAGTGGATGGAGCCCCGGTAACTGATGGAGTTACCATAGCAATGCTGTTCGTCAGGGCTTTGCCATTTCCAGCTCTGCCTGCAGCACATCATCCTCTGCTTCCTGGTTATCCAGGGGCAGCGCCGGTGCTGGCTGGAGAGCTGCTAGCAGCCAGGAGCCCAGTGGGACTGAAATGGGCACTGCCACACCAAAGGCACTGGGGTTGCATCCCGGCATGCTCCAACTTGCTCCCTGAGGGCTCGGGAAGGGCAGGCCTCATGTCTCACAGACCCTGCAACGAGAGGCAATCTCCAGAACAAAGGAATAGCTCTGGGTGCTGCTCAGCACCTGCCATCAGCGACAGTCCTTAGTTAATTAAGAGCAGGAATGGCTTCCAACTGTCTTTCCCTGGCTCCCAGTAGCCTGAAGGAACCCAGGAACTGGTGTCACTGGCCACCATGTGTCCTTGATAGATTGGGAATGGGGTGCTGTGATCCCACTGACCTGGGAAGCACACAGGGGCAAGGGCTGGCAGTGATGCTGCTGTCCCCATCCCCTCTGGCAGGGTAGGCTGGGGGCTCAGGGATGCAGACGCCTCACCCCAGCATCCCCCACACGTGCTGTGCATTCACTGCATGGAGCGAGTGAGTGCCCTGCTGCAGGAGATGAAAATGAACGTGGGACTTGCAGAGGCCGTGCACGTTGGTTATTGTTCTGCCAGCATGAGCTTGTTCACACGAGCATCATCTGGCAGCCTGGGAGGGAAAGAGCATGATAGAGTCTGAGAAACTCATTGAAGTGCTGGGCTCCAGCCAGCGAGAAAGCATCACTGAATGGCAGCATAAAGGGAAATTGTCCCATAACGTTCAGAGAGCACTTCAGTATTTGTCCTCTTTATTTTAAAGTGTCGAGGATCTTTGGGCAACACTGGAATGGGACTTTTATAGATGGTCTAAATTAAACTCCACTTAATATTAGCAGCGATAAATCCTCGTTGTCAGGTTTTGTTTAGCGGGTATAAAAATGATTGGTAAGTGCTGTAGCTGTTTCCTGCGACTGGAAGATCAGTGGTGTTACTGCTCAGCCTGTCCTTGGCGTGCGAGGAGCTGACCTCTCCTCCCAGGCCCGGAGGCTCCTGCACTTTCGGGACAGATGCATGTTTTCATGTGAGCCCTGGAGCTTTGGGGAAGGTGATAGCTGCTGTGAGGGGGACCCCAGGCAACCATGGGCTTTGGAGGGGCACGTGGAGCTCGTCCCTTGTACTGGGGGTCTTTAACACCTACAGCAGCCCTGGCTGCCTCCCAGCCCCAGAGCTGGAAGTAGCTGGGAAATTACCTGTTCACCACAGACCAAGTGGACCCTGGCCTCTTCATTTAGCTGGTGTGAGGCAAGTGAATCGACCGAGAGCACTGAAATAGGAAACCCTTCTCCTTGCTCGAGCTTTGCGCAGGCTGTGGTGTTACTGGAGTTACGGAAATACTTTAGGTCATTTCTTGACGTTTTCTGAGTCGAACTTTGATGGTATTTCTGTGTTTAGCTGCCTGTTCCTTGAGGTGATTAGTCCCGAAACCCGAGTCCTTTGGCGCTGGGAGTGAGCCGGTTCCTGTTGGTGTGTGCCGTGGGTCGTGCTCCGGCGCAGACCAGAGCCGGGAAGAGCTGTGATGGGCCAAGCTGCTGCCTGTGACTGGCACCCAGGCACGGGGGGGGATGCTCTGTTTCCCGGATCTGGCTCAGCAGTGTTTGCCAGCAGCCTTTAAAAAGATAAAAGCCAATTTAGCGGCATTTATGATGGAGAAATAAGAGAAATCCGACAACAATTCCTTCCAGCAGATTTACCCCCTCCTATGTATTTAGGTGGAACGTGGCATTTCCAGCGACGTCCCCCCGTGCTCCCAGGCCAAGGTGCCGCACGTCGGGGATGCAATTTCAGAGGAGATCTTTAGGTGCAAATTGATTTCCCTATGAATATTTATGCAGCGCGCGAGGCTGCACGCGTGCCGGAGCGGGGCGGCGGGGCTCGGCGTGGGATGCCGGAGCAGCCGCCGGCCCTCCTTTCGCCTGGAATAATAATTGGGATATTTATAATCTTCCCGTGGATGCGGAGCCGGTGGGAGGGGGGTTCCGGTGGTGCCGGGGGCTGCGGGGTGGGATGCGGGCGGCAGCGGGGTTTGCCTTGCGGCTGATTTGGAATGCGCACCGCATCCCTGCCTGGTGCAGTCCCCGGCAAGAAACCCAGGAAAGACAAGAAAAATGAAGGCAGGCGCAATCTCATTTTCTGAGGGCTGCAAGTCAGCCAGGAAATGGCTATTATTCCATCGACACTGTCGGTATTAAGTTATTTCCTTCACTAAATACGAGAATGTTCATGAATATCTATTGAGTTCCAGGTACTGGCGTCTCCCAGCACTGCGGCTCACTGATTGTAGCTTTATATTCCTCCGACAACACACCTCAATCTCGCATTGAAGTGAAAGACAATAGTATTTTAAATTGGTTAATAAATCTCTAGATTGATGCTCCTGGAAGGCCCAGGAACTTCATCTCTATTACACGAATAAAAGTGATAACATTTTAACCACTGAAGTGCTAGGAATTTGGGAAGCTCCTTCCCAATGCCCTTCAGGGCGGGTGGGAGCGCGTGTCCCGGGCTCTGCCTCTGGGGGGAAAGCGTTTGTTTCTCGAGCAGTGGATCCCATCCGGGCAGGACGCGGCTATCGCCTGGCCTGGCTCCTCTTTCCTTGCTCAGCCTCCGCTCAGGCCCTTATAAGGAGTGGAAAATTCCCTTTTCACACACAAAATGGAAGCGGCTCAGCTCACCAGAGCCTTATTTGGCTCTGGGAATCCCTCTGCACCTCGTCCTGGACCCAGCACCCTCCTTGCACCCTTCCCGGGGTGAGGGAGCGGGGTGGTGGTGGAGGTCAGATGCCTTTATCCCTCAGCATCGCCACATCCCAAGGGGCTGTCCCTGTGCAGAGATGCCATGTGGATGCCAGCGTGCTGCTGCAGTGCATGGCTGCATCCACACATACCATGGGGCTGCCCCCTGTCCCTTGCATCCCCCTGTGCGCCGGTGCTGCAGGTGAAATGGCAGTGGATGGTCTTCCTCTTCTCTTCTCCTGCAGACTTCCTTTTGTTTGTGTGTTGGGAAGCAGAGCGCAGTCCCTGCCTGCACAGCTGATGGAAAGGTTCAGGATGTAGCCCCTCGCTGTGGGGTTGGACAGTGCCCTGTCCTCGCAGCAGTGCCTGTGCTTGGCACAGCTGATGGAGCTAAACAGGACTTGGAAGAAATAAAGTCCTCTTACTTCTATGAATTCCTTTAAATTACAGGCAGATGAGACTCTTTTAATATAAACCAGAGTATTTCAAGTACAAAGAGCTGTTCTGAAAACGTATTGAATATTTTCTCACTGATGTTTAGTGTCTGTAAGATTCCTCAGGGAGTTTACAACAAGTGGAATACTTAAGGATATAGTGCCATAGGTTCTTTCAGTATTTTCTTTTCAAGGAAAGTAACCTCTGAATTATCTAGGAAGTACATGAACAACATGAAAGGAAGATTATGCACAGAAGGAAAAAAATATGCAGAGAATTCAATTATGCAAAAGTAGTGATGTGCTTTGCTTAATTCCCCAAACACCTCCCGCACAGTCGTCAAGACAGCAGCACTCAGTGCATGCAGACAAGGTTTCCAGGTCACCCTCCTCGGCTCCTTCTGATTGTTTCCTGTTACCATTGCTCTGTATTGGCAGGTGCTTTGCAGGCAGTAGGATATCGGGGTTCATTTATGTCTCTTTATGTGCTGTGCTGGGGCAGGGGACCCAGTTGTGGAGAGAATCCCAAGCCCATCATGGTCAGTTTTGCTTCTCCAAGGCATTGTTTGCCGTACAGACAACGTGACGCTTGCTGCTCAGCCTGCAGAGCATCCACCCCTGTACTGCGCCCTCCCGGCAGCGGAGCAAGGGGCGATGCTGTGGGATGCATCTGAGCTGCCAGCACTGGCTTTGCATTCCCCCATCCACCTGAGTGTCCTCAGCCTCTGCACCATGCACCGGGCATCCCTTGGGATGCTCAGACCCATCGCAGGTGAAGTTTAACCCCTGCTTCTTTGCCTTCAGTGGCAGTGTCTGAGCAGGCGCTTGCGGTGCTGCAGGCTGGGAGCGCTTGCACAGAGCATCCCTCCCATGGGAGCCTGGATGCTTCCAGGGCAACCAGCGCTGGCTCTCCCGACCCCACGGCTGGATCCCCCCTGGCAGTGCCCTTCTTGCAGCTGGATCTGTTTGCAAAGAGACAAAAGCCAGTGTGGCTCTGGAGCACTGGCACGGTGGGTGGGAAGCTCCAGGGTGGGTGGGGAGCACCCAGGCTCTGGGAAGGGCTGAAGGGTGTTGAGTGATGGTTCTGCTCTTCAAGTGTGCATTGTCCAGGCTTGCTGTGGGGTCCAGGGCCGGAGGCCAAAGGCAGGGGGGAGGCAAAGATGAGCTTTACGAAAGCATCTGAGCACAATAAGAGTCCAATTGCTGTGCTCTAAAGAGGAGGGATTGGGATAATTTAGGTGTTCGTCTGGAGTAAACCTTCCCTTTGAGATGAAAAAGCACTTGCTCTGAACCCGTCCTGTGCCCATCCACCACCTCACCACTAACCCTTGGTGTCTGCAGGCACCACGTCACCCATCAACCACTTTCACACCTCCCTTATCTGCTGACTTCATCCTCTGCATCCGAGAAGCCTGGCTGGTCCCCACCTCCAGAGCAGGCTGAGCCTGGGGACACGTCTCCTGCCCCTCTGACATTCCCTTTCCCAGCCCTGTTGGGGTATCTCCTCCTTGGCACTTCCTGGGACTGTGTTTCTCTGATGTTATTACCCTGCAGACACTGCCACTTGCAGCCCTGTTGTGGCACAGCCGCTGCTCCTGCAGCGCGGTGACCCGGTGGTGACATGTGTGATGTCTCTGGCTATTAAATACTTGGGAAAGGAAAAGTGAGGACAGGAGGAAGCTGTTCTGTCACGGTGGGGTGAGTGAAGGGCTGTGTGGTGGTCCCAGTGTGGGTCGGGGTTTGCTGTGTGCTGCCTAGCCCTCCTGCTCTGGGTCTGACGGCGTTCCAGGCTTCTCCTCCTGCTCTGCTCTCTGCCCAGCCCGACCTTCCCTCCATCCCAGCATGGCCACGTTTTCCTCTTGAACACACAAACCATTGTACTTTACTGCTCTTGCAGGGGAGAGCCGTTTAACGCTGGTGTGGCTCATCAGAGAGCTTTCCCAGTGACCCATCCTGGCACGCGTTCGGGTTGGTGCTGTGGATGCTGCAATGCAAAGTCCCTTTTCCAGCCCCCAAAAGCCAGGGAGGGCCATTCTGGTGCAGGGCAGAGGCTCGGCCCTGGGGCCATGAAGACCTCAGGCTGATGGGTAGCGCTACCCACTCTTTGCAGGTGACCATTTCCCTGTGCCATGGGGAGTTCTGACACACAGGGATGCTGCTGGTTCCTTTATTTATCTGTTTATGGCCCCATTAGTTGGTGCATTTGCATTGAGTCTGGGGAGAAAAAACAGCATCTTCTCCAAATGGAATGATGCGAATTATTTCACCCTCATTTCCTCATGAAGACCTCATTACAACCCAAATCTGTAAGGTCAGCAGTGGACTTGGAGGCGTGCTTTAATCTACTGATTTCTTGCATTACTTTGTTAATCATCTTTAGTCTGATTTGATTTATGCCAATGTGACTGTCCTAATTTGTAATGAAGGCTTTGACGGAGGGGACACCACCACCGCCTCCCAGGTCAATTGGGTTCTTATTCCTCAAGGGTGAGTGGGTGCCCACCACCAAACCCGGCTCCACTGGGGTTTTCCCTGGTGTGCCCTAAGGCCGAGCTGATCCCAGAGGCCTGCGAGCACCAATCCCTGCATGGGATTATCCATGGCAAATTAGAGAGTGTGCAGGAAGGAACATCTGCTAATGCAAAACATTTATGTTAGTCGATATAAATTTATTTAGTGCAATAAATGACATAATTGAATTTTTATTTCCTTAATATATTTCACTAAAATAACGGATATTTTGTGTACCCCTGGCCTACAGATGTCTTTCATGGGAACGTATTTCCTGTAATATTACTCTTGTATAAAACTGACATGTAAATGGTTTAATAAATGAGCAGTTGTTTGACTTGTTTCGGTTTCAATACATTCTGGTATATTAATAAAATATATTTCAAAAGGAAGCTCGATAACCCATGCTATAAAAAATTGTGATTTATTAGAGATACATTTGCTATTAGTTGGGACAGATACTCAAAATGGCATTAAGGTTAAAATAATAATCAATCAAACTAATTAGACCCTATTTTTCATATGCAAATATAATTAAGCATACATTTCTCAATAACTTTAAAGAGAATTATTGAAGCTGCACAAAGTGTGCTGAGTCCTTCCTTGAGCTAATGAAATGACAGCGCCTTCGCTTGCATATGCAAACAGAATTGATGAGCCACTTGGTGCTTTGCCTAATAATGGGGGGAGAGGCAGGGGGGAGCAGGGCTGCAGGGTGCAGCACCGCGATGGGGATGAAGGGTGCCGTCACCCTTCCCAGCAGCACCCCACCAGCTGCAGACGTGCCTTACCCTTGCTTGCTGATGTTGTCCCTGGCAAATCATTCTGGCTGTTTATTTCAAGGGGGAAAATGCCATTTTGCTCAGAGAAGGGTTAATAAGAGATGTTTATTTATGAACTCGCCATATTACTGTTGCATAATTTGAATACAGTGCCTATGAGCTTTTTTTATTGCACGCTATAATTTCATTTTTAAAGCTTTCCCTATGCCATACTTTAAAAATGATATCGCAAACAAGAAATAAATTCTGTTTTGCAGCTGTGCTAACTATATTTACCCATGGGATACACTATTTTGTCCTTGACATAAATCCCTTGGGATTTCACTCAGAATTACTTCGGCATGCCACATTCGCTGCGGCAGGGGATTGTGCACCGGCTGCATCACCGGGACGCTGGGATGGTGGAGAGAAAGAGGCACTTGTTTAGCATATTACCATGAAAATCAGTCAAGGCGCACATTAACGATTGTCAGGACACCCAGGCGAGGGGAAGGAGGGGAATCAGGGTGGATTCAACCCCTGAGGATCCCCCAGGCAGCAGCGGGGGATGATGTCCTCGCACCCAGTGCAGGCCCAGCATCACCGCGCTGCTCCTGCATCCGCTCAGCCCATCACAGGGCTGCTGCTCCCATCCCCGGGCACCCCAAATGTCCCCAGGTTAAACCACCTCTGGATACAGATCTTGCTGCTAATTGGGGCCTCGTTTTCTCAGGTGTCAGGCTCCAGGACATCAGATTTAACGAAACGCAGCTCCCCCACTTCAGCCGGAGCTGCCATGGGAAGGGGTTTGTGCCTCTTGCACGTGGCAGGACCGGCAGCAGATATGACACTGTCAGCATCTCTCAGGGGACGAGCATATTTTTGTCGATCATGTAGCATCAGGTTCTCGTGTCACTGCATTACAGAGCTTGATGGCACTTAATACACCGTGACAAGGTGTAACATCAGAAATGGAACACAAAATGAGATCAAACGGCATCGTGGTCCCCAGAGGGCCCGATCAAATCCAAGGTATGGAAATTTGAAGTGGGGAAAAAAAATGCAAACTCTTCCCCCCCATTAAAACCTTTTGAATCCCATTATCCTGGGCAGGCAGCAGCTGGGCTGGGCTCCTGTGAGGTGGTCGTCTCACCCATCCCTGCATGGCAAAGGACTCTCAGACCTATCTCCATTCCCATAGTGGGGAGCATCCGCAGTGCTGGCCTGGGAGCACCAGAGCAGGTTCTCGCTGGAGTGTTTTCCTCACCAGAGCGATGCCAGCCCTTGGCACACACTGAGAGCTGCTCACCAGCCTCTCCTCTGCAACAGCCAGATCATGAAATGCCCCCCCTGTTCCCATCATCCATGCAGGAACACCACAGAGAGGCACGGCAGGAGGCAGCTGGCAATGGGCAGGCAGACCCGGCTGCGTTGCTGCTGCCACGCTGCTGCTCCAGGCAAGCAGCGTGGGGCAGGGGCAAGCAAAGGGTGGAGGGGACCCATCCTGGGGGTGGGTGACCCCCAAGACAAGGTCCTGCCCCAGCTCTGCCAGGCACAACTGACCCCCATGGGCACCTCATGAAGAAGGGGGCTCTTGGGACAGACCCTGGTGGGCAGTTTCTTACTGTACATGCTCAGGTTTCTCATGGAACCAGGTTCCTTCAGGAAATGGGTTAAGGACAGAACACTTCGGGGAAAAAAAAGAAAGAAAAAAGAATAATTTTTTGCATATCTCAGCAATTTTGGAGAAAGGAAAGAAGCCATTTTTCAGCAAAGAAGAACTCTTTTTGTTTGGAAAATGTTAACCAGATGTTCACAAAAAGTACGTCATGGAAAGAATGAATGAGATCCCCTGGTTGGGAGTAACCCACCGTCCCCGAGGAGCAGATGGGCTGCCTCTCGCCGAAACAAAGGCAGATGCACTTTGGAAGCTGCCACGGCCGAAAGAACCAACGCCAGGAGGGGCATGAACCACAAACTGCAAACAGTCGCTGTGTCCCGAAGAAAGGGCTCCCTTCACCCTGCCCGAGCCCACGCTGCCGAGCTGGATTCCATCAGCAGGGCATAGCCCAGATGCCAGCATCATCCCCGGTTAAAAGCAGTTGCTTGCAGCACCATTCCCCATGTTCCGATCAAAGCTCCCATCCCGGCACCCATGGCAATGGCTGGGGTTAAGCTGAGGGCCGAGGAGCTCCCCTGGGACACTACGGGCCAGGCCGCTGATGGCTGTTTTCCCTGCAGGTGATAATTGCCACTCTCCCATTAGCAGCATCCTGCGCAGGTTCACAGCCCTGGAGCCGGCACCCAGCAGTGCTGGAGGCGGTTGGAGCCGTGGCAGCATCGGGTTGGGCTGGGCTGGGCTGGAGCCACTTAGTGGGAATTATGCAGCGAGCCCCAGAGCATCTGCACTTCTACACCCTCGTCTCTGGCGTTATTTTTTAGTGGCAAAAGCTAAACCCAATCAGAACAAAAGGCCAAGGCAGCATCTAAACAAGAGGCAGCGCTCTGCAAGGAGGGCTAATAACTGTGTGCAGGGACCCTGGCGCTGCTTAAATGAGGAGTTTTCCGCCTCTGGCTTCACCCAGGGCCATGAAGATCAGGAAATCACTAATAGGGCTGAACCTCCGCAAGCAGCTGGAGGGAGAGAAGCTGCCAGAGGCTGCTCCTGCACGGTGGCCTGGGGGTGGCCAGCCAGGTCCCTGGTCCTGAGCTGAGGATGAGCCGAGGTACAAACTGCACAGTGCGAGGCCAATCCTGCAGTTCACAGGCTGATG
Organism: Pezoporus occidentalis; assembly: GCF_034315485.1. Taxonomy (NCBI): domain Eukaryota; kingdom Metazoa; phylum Chordata; class Aves; order Psittaciformes; family Psittacidae; genus Pezoporus; species Pezoporus occidentalis. Next base: position 1,862,780 of record NW_026912801.1, on the reverse strand, counting down.
AACCTCGTTGGTTTCCCTTTGGATGCCTCGCTCTGTCTCTCCACCCGTGTTTGTGCTGTCTCTCTCGTCCTTGGACTATCCCAGTTCACGCTCTTGCAGCAGAGCAGCACCTTGCAGAGCCCTTCGTTAGCACAAGTGGATTATGATGTTGTATCTGATGAGTAGCTCTGCAGCAGCTGCTGAGGTACAGCACAAACAGGAGTGATTTACATGGCTTCTGTATGAAATGGTAACCTGGGACTGCCAGTGTGAAGCACCACAGTGAAGGTCCCTCCAGCCACATAGAACACGGCAAAGAGGAAGAGCAGCTCGCTCTTCCTCCCTCCTGGCTGCCATCAGAGCTGCTCACCAACCCCTGCTCCCGGGCATCTCCTCTCTCCCCTTTCCCAGCCACACTCCTTGTCCATGCACCCGCATAGGCTGGATCTGCCTCCACAGCTGGGCAGCCGAGCCTGGAATCTGGGAGCAGCCAGCTCGTGGGATGCACTGTGAGCCCAGTGAGGGGTTGGCTGTCTGTAGGCAGTGGTGTGTGAACGCCAGGCTGAGGGACGTGGACATCTCCCAGCCAAAGCAGGCACAGAGCTCCCCGTCCTCCTTCCAGCGTCGCTGGTTCTGCGGCACCGCTGCTGGGCAGCCAGCAGTACCCCCCAGGAGCCTTCCGGGAGCATTTCAGTAGCAGCAAGCGTCCTCCTGCCCCCCAGGACAGGGGGAAGAGCAGGGCGGCCTGAGGATGAGCTGGACCTCCCTGCAGGTGGACACAGGAGCTGTGATATTCCCTTGCACAAGGCGCCAGGAGAGATTCCTGCGGGATGAGCTCCGGCTGGGCGGGCTCCAGCAGTCGCGTGTCTCCATTTCATCACTAATGCACACAATTAATAAGCTTAATTGCATGTAAAATTGCGGCAGCTGAAAAATGAGTGTGATTTGTCCTCCTGCAGCTTTGACGAAGGACAAGGGGTGCAGAGGGGTCACCCCAGCAGCTGTGTCCAGCATCGCTCTGAGCAGCCAGTGCTGATCCCTGACCCCCCACATCGGTCCCTGAGGGCTTGGGAGAGGAGAGGGGTGTCTGTCTGCAGAGATGGATGCACATGGGGACATTGCAGAGCTGCCCACCTCCCTCCGGGTGGGCACAGTTGTGTCACTTGCATGGCTGCGAGCATCCACGCCGTGCAGCCAAGGGGTTGGGGTGCTGGGTCTTCATCAGCCACCATCTGCAGTCACCTCGTGTGGAGGAGAAGGGGTTAAGAGCTCCCTTAGTGCCGCAGCACTAAAGTTCATTACTCCTGCTAATTGCTTTGAAGTCAGTGCTTCAGCAGCTAATGGAAAATGTATCTCTAGGTAATAGATTAATTGGCCGCTGCTGACCAGCTTGAGGCAGGGTGTCAGGGAAGGGGCTGCAGCCCCACGCTGTGCTGCCTGCGCTGGGCCACCCAGCACCACCACCCGCAGCAAGCCATGGTTTACTGCTGCAACGGGCTGGTCCTGACACACGAGGCCGCAGGGAGCAGCAGCAGATGCAGGGGATGCTGCTATGAGGGGCAGCAGCTCCATGAGACAGGAGCGTGCCCAGGGGCTGCTCTGGTGGCAGCTCAGGTAAAGGCTCCCACCCCTGCCTCGCGACAAATGCGTTCCTTTAATCTGCACACAATTAATATGGGTGTGTGCAGGGATCATTTAAATGCAGCCCTCTCAATGACACCGCCGGTGTCACCAGAGGAGCTCCACTTCCCCATGTAATGAATGCGGCCGTAAGCACTTTGCAACCATATGGTGATTATGTTTAATAAAGGACATTTTCTGTAATTAAACAGTTTTATTAAGGCATTATTAGCCCTTTAAGTTGAAAAATAGCTGAGCAGAGGTGTAATAAGGTGCTAGCATCTGTATTTGGTGAACAGATGGATGGGAAGCTCCCATCCTTGTGCCGAGCGCCCGGTGGCGGGGCAGCAGCCGCACCGTGCCATGCAGCGCAGCAGCAGCATGGGCTGTGTGCTGTGCTGAATGCCAGGCAGCTCCGGGCACAGCAGGTCCCGCTCGCTGCCAGCGCCGGGGCTCAGGACCCCACCGCAGCCATGGCCGGATGCTGCCACACGGATGGGCTCCCGCTCCCTTCGCAAGCTCCGATTTGAATAATTCAGCGTGGCCTGGTCTCGGGGGCACTGCTGTCTTCGGCGAAGGCAAATCAGCAGCCGGGGCAGGCTGCTCGCAGGGCCCCAGCCTGCCGCCTGCTCCTCTAAATCAGGATTAATGAGACGGAGGAGGAGGCTCAAAGCCCAGCACAGCGCTGCTGGTGGCACAGGCAGCGCCTGCCTTCGTGTCCCCAGGCAGCGGCAGTGGCAGTGCCAGTGCCAGCCAGTTCCTGCTTCCCACCGCAGCCACGGGTTCTGTGCTGCCATGGCAGGGCTGTGGCACCGAGCACAGCCTGTGCCATCACGGCAGAGCAGCGCTGCATGGCCGGTGTCCCCCGCACACACCGTGGGGCTCAGCAGGAGGGATGTGCTGTTGTGGTGCTGAGCAAGGCACTGCTGGCCATGGCTGGATCCTACGTGGACCATATGGTGTAGCTGGAGGCAAAGCTTGAGCCTCCCCATTGGAAAGGAGCTCCACCATCCTCAGTGCACAGTGGGCTTCAGCCTCACCTTTGCACCAGGAGGTTGTGCCAGGGCCCCTTAGCAGTTGCCCAGCCACCACAAAGCACTGATCCCACCAGATCTGGCAGCAAGGGTCTCCCTTTGGTGCCCTTGCTCCCTCCTGCTGGCACTCGTCATCCTCACAGCCATGAGACTGCCCTGGGAGCAGGACGAGGGTGGGGAAGAAACCCTGGGAAGAGCTTCCCGAGCTGCTGCGCTGCACCACAGGGGGTTCAACGAGTGGAGCTGCAGCACAGCATCACGCTTGCTGCAGCTTTGTGCTGTAAGGAGGCGCTGGGTTTGTGTTTGACCCAAGGAGCCGTGGCCATGGCCAGCTGCTCATGCGAGCACTGACCAGAGGGGAGAGAGGCGTGACATTGCTGGTAATGGTGGTTTCTCCATCTGAATTTGTGCGGCCTGTCCTCTAATCATGTGTACGTTATCCATCATCCCCTGCCTCCCCATCCCTGCTGTCGCACAGCTCCAGGCAATCTATCTTAGAGTTAAAAAATTGTCTCTCTTACACAGGGGCTTTCAAACAAGACAAATAGAAAGAATAAGATCTGGTACTGAGATGCCGTGTACAGGGTGCGATACATAAAGCAGCGGGTAAAAGATCCCATCTGATTGAGAGCAGATCTACAGCGCTGCCAGCGCAGCGCAGTCCCTGCGGAGGTGGACGAGCAGGATTCGGCCCCGGCTCAGAGGCAGCATCTCCTGCTGGGGCCCGAGCATCCCAGACCATCCATCCCTGCCAGCTTCCCCAGGACCCAGTGCAGAGCCTGGTGCTGAGCCCTGCTGCACACCCTGCCCTTTGCCGCTTTATCAGACAATCCACTCTGCAGTGTTTGGGATGTGGCTGGGGGATAGCCCCAGGCTGTCCCCTGCACCCTGCAGGAACAGGCCATTCACCCCTCGCCATTGGTCAGCTCAAACACCATCACTGCAGGACCAGTGGCCTTGTCAAAGCAGCCACCATCTCCAGCCATGAGTGTGGCACCAAACTGGGAGAAAAGCTGCGTCCTCTCCCTTCTCTTCCTTCCTCCATCCCTAAAATAAGCCGGTTGATGCCTCTTTTGGCAAGAGTGGCCAGGATGGGCCCTGGTTCTTGTGAGCAGTGTGAGTATCCCAGGGGAGGCACTGCAGCCTTCAGCTCCGGAGATAACCAGAGCCCTGAAATTCCACATGTTCTCAGTGGGAACCCTCCCTGAGCTGGTCGCACTGGCTATGCAGTGGGGGGTTGCAGAATCCCATAGAGCTGCTAAAGCAGAAGGCGTCTCATTATCTGCAATAGAGCAGTGGTTTAGCAGCGAGAGAAGCTAAATAATGTCTCATTGCTGCAATGAAACTGCGTCCTCTCCAGTCATTAGTGTTTGGGAGTAATCTGCTGCGGGATGAGTGATCCGGCTGTAAGCACCAGCTGATGGCCCATAGCCGGGCTCTAGCACCTTTGGGTTAATGATGCCACAAGAATAAAGCACTGTCTGCTTTGCCATGTTCCCACAGACAGTTGCCGGCCCAGCACCACTGCAGAGATTCCAAAGCCCTTCCCTTTATTATTGCAAGTATTTCCCATTCTGTTGCCCGGTGCAATGTGTGATGCCAGAGCAGGGGCAGGCTCCCCAGCCCCGGCCATGCTGCACCTCTCCCAGAGCCAGCCCAGCCTGCCTGGCTCTGAGAGGTTTTGATAAGCCAAAATGAAGAATATGAGGTGGCACGGTGCAGGTGTGGAGGTGCCTGGGGCTGAATCTCTGCACCCATCAGTCTTCTGCTTGTACAGGGGCTGATCCTGGGAGATTGGGCTGCAAAAATGCTGAACTGATTATTGTTACAAGAGCAGTAAAGAAAACAAGACCTTGCTTTCTTGTAGCCCCTTAAGACACTGGAAGCTGTTATAAGGTTCTAAGATCTGCCCCTGGTCCTTGCACTCCAAGCCTCGGTGCAGGAGCTGCCGAGCTGGAGATGTGGTGTGTGGATGCTCTCCACGTGCTGGAGCTGGGGCAGGAGCAGATGCCTGCCTGTATCCGCATCCATGCGGGCAGCTTCCTCCCTGGAGCTGCTCGGGTGTGACCCAGTCCTCACGGCCATGGGGCAGGCACACTGATGGGGGGTGGCCCCATCGCCATGCGTCAGGGGCGGCTGTGGGGCGCTGCGGTGCTGGGGAGGAAGGCAGCGCTCAGCACGTGTCGGCGCAGCCAGCCCGGCCCTTCATTTAGACAGATTAAGCAAGTTGCTTATTGCCTGTGACATAATTTAGATGAATGGTGTGGGTAATCCATCAGGCAGACCCCTGCGCCGGCCCTGCGAGCAGCCGGTGGGGATCCCATTACCTTACATGTGTTAACAGCCAAACTCCTTTGTATAAACAACAAAGTGCCTCTCCTCAAAAGGCCGATTTTCCCTCATTGTCTGGGAGAAGACCGCGGGTCGGCGGTGATGGATGGCGGCGCTGGCAGGGCGGGATGCGGCCATGGGCGGGTGAAGAGGGACACCGTGTGGGGATGCACCGATGCACCGCGATGTGCTGCTCCGTACCAGCGCACTGCTGCGCGCTGCATGGCTGCACTGCCACCCGTTGCATGCTGCACATACGCACTGTACGCTGCTGCAACACTGCTTGTTGCAGCCCGTGGCCTGGTGGCTCTGCCATGCATCAGTTAAGCGAGGTTTGGGGGGCATCAAACACCTCAACTGGAGCTGCTCCCCTGACAACAATCAGCATTAAAAACCTCATTAGGCTTTTATGAGAGGCACAGCGAAGGAGGAGAGCAATTAGAGCATCTCAAACAGTGAGTGTTAAGCAAAGCTTTCAATTAACAAACCACTTATTTCCTTTAGAAGGGGGAAACCCACGGCACTGCAGGAGATGGTGGCACTGCACTGGGGCAATAGCTGAGGCTGGCTCGTGCTGCTGCTGCTGCTGTGGCTGGAGCTGATCTCGCTTCCTTGGGGACAATGTAAGAAAAACACACACAAGGGGAGAAAAACAGCAGAGACAAACTGCTGCTCTGATGCAGGGTACCCAGCCCTGGCCACGGCCCCAGCACCAGGGCCCCAGCACAGGCATGGGGTGCTGGGGATGAGACATGGCCAGGGAGCCTTTGGACTCATCCCATGATAGCCAGCAGTGCCAGTGCAGCACCCTTGGGCACCGCTGGGCACCCCTGGGCACCACTGGGCATCCCTGTATGCTCAGACCTGCTCTGAACACCCACTCCCAGGATTTGCCCTAAGAATCCAAGAGAATCCAGGTCTGTTTGGATTCTCAGGGCAATGTGATTGCTGTGCAGACACCCGATGAGGAGGTGTCCCGTACAGAGCCTTCCTCCCTGGCTGGGTACTTCAATGAGTGATTCAACCAGCACAAAGTGCCAGAGCACACCCAGCACCAAAGGTCTTCTCAATCAGGAGAGTTCCTGCCTCACTCTGGCCTTAAAACCAGGCTCCAAAGTCATTCCTTGCTCCTCAACTCCCCACCAGGAACATTATCCTTTAATTGCTGCATTTATTCAGACTTATTCTGTATATCCAACAATAATGAGTATATTAGATATGTAATTATTACTGTCATAAATGTAATAGTGACAAAACAATAATTGAAATAGTGTCTATGAGGATAATTCACCATTGCAATTAATACTGCCCTGCTTAGTTAATATGTCACGCTTTAAAATAAATGCTGTCATTATTCCATTACTAATCCTGTGTTATAATAATTATTGCAGCACTAATGAAGTGTCTATAGCGATCCTGGATTGCCATGGATCGGCATGAACGTCGCTGCAAATAACACCGCAGGAATGGCCACTGGAGGAAGAGGTGAGGTTCCGCAGGGAGCGCAATGTGGGGATGATCTTTGTGTGTGATGGAATTCCTGTCCCTGCCCTCACTGCATCCCGCTGTGCTGGCTGGGAGAGCACCAGCACCCACAGCTCGCACCGGCCCCTGCTGATCCCTCAGTCAGCGCTGGGTCGGGGTCCCCAACAGCCAGACCTCTGCCATATCCCTGCTGTCACCAAAGCGTCTGGATGGGCACATTCCTGTGGGGAAACGTGACCCAAGCAGCAGCTCCTGTGCAGAGGAGGGTCCTGCACTGTGGCTGAGCATGTGGCAAGCCCCATTGCAATAAATGGGAGGGTAAAAGACCACCAGCAGCAGCAATGGAAGGTGGATTGCTCAAGCAGAAGCAAGGAGCAGAGTCCTGGGAGTGCACCTGCACTCATGCACCTGAGATGCTCGTGCCAGCAGCAAGCTTCCACAGGGATGCCCTGGCCGTGGGCAGAGCTGGGTGAGCTGCCAGCGTGGCAGGTTGCTCCCAACACCCACAAGGAGGCTTTAAAGCTCCCGCTGCTGCCAGCACCACCAGTTGCTCCTCTGTGAGTGTTTTGGTAGGGTCTCCTTCCCTGCTGCAGCCGCTGCTCCCTTGCCGAGGGCATTTCCTACCCAGTGCAGGTACTTCACGAGAACTCAGCTTTCCTGGAGTTCAACTCAATTTTCTCAGATTAAATAAGATTTCCAAGTGTCGCTCACCAGCAGCTCCCGCTTGGAAGGGGCTGCATTTTTCTAACCCTATCTCTGGCCCAATTACAATTTTTAATCTATATGTAGATAATGGTGAACAAAACCCCTGTAGAAATGTCAAGAGTGAGGAGGTTATTAGCTTAGTTTTAATTACTGTCTATCATCAGTAACCTGATGGATTGGGTGACAGCTCCAGTTGTAGGAGTTTAGGTGGGTTTTAAAGGCAGGTGATGTTTTAACCAGAGGTACCTGGGGTGGGCAGCATTAGTGGTGGCAGGGATTGGGTTTTGCTGCCCCATCCCTGGCAGTGCTCAAGGCCAGGGTGGACAGGGCTTGGAGCAAGCTGCTCTAGTGGAAGGTGTCCCTGCCCATCCAGGGGTTGGAGCTGGATGGGCTTTAAGATCCCTCCCAACACAAACCAGGCTGGGATTCTGGGATTCTATAGTTTTCCCAGGTCTCCTGACACCTCCACTTCCCCATCCGCATGCAGCACCTTCCCCGCATGCAGCACCCAGCCTGACAACCAGGACATCCCCGTGTCTTCACTGGGAAGAGGCTGGCAATGCAGCTTATTTGTTCAGACCATCACCTGAAGAGAGTTTTGTTTCTAAATGAGCAGGGGCCAGCGCCCGGAGCTCATCTCATTGACAAACAGCGTGTCCATCGCTTTTAAGGAGACAAGCTGCCATTTTGCTCCCCTGAAAAGCACATAATATGACAGGTGAAATGTCACAAATGAGACTAAAGGCTTGGGGAAAACATTCTTCAGCTGGAAAGTATTCCCGCTAGGAATGTTAAACCGTAGATTAAACCTAAATGTCTCTAAAAGCCTGGAACGCCGCTCACTTCATCAGACACAGCCCACAGTATAGCACACAGCAAGCTGCTCTAGTGGAAGGTGTCCCTGCCCATGGCAGCAGGGTGGAACTGGATGGGCTTTAAGGTCCCTCCTAACCCAATGTTATTCCATGGTTCTGTGCTCTCCCAGCCCTCAGGGTCTGCTCTGGGGGGGGTCCCAAACCCTCACCTTGAAGATGCTTGGAGCAGGGCTGGGAGCAGGCACTGCAGGGTTCAGGTGATGCTGCAGCCACAGCGAGGCCCCCCCCTGCTCCCAGGCTCGCGGGTCTGCAGGGATCACCCAGCGTGACAGGGCTGTATCCATCAGCCAATAAACAGTTCATTGCACTGAAAGAATTATCTCTGCCGGCATTAAGGTCGGCTGTAACACAGACATTATTACTGGCGGGAGGCACATAAGCAGAGCCTGTGGCAGATCGCAGCCTGTAACTCTTTATTATTTATACTGAAGCTCCTGGGAGGCGGAGGCTGGGTCCCTGGAGCCCGCAGGGATGCTGCATCCACCCCATGCTCCATGGGAGCACCCCAGGGTGCTTTGGTGAGCAGGGAAGAGTGTCCTAGTGCCAAAGCCCCACACAGGCTCAGTGAGCCGAGAGCCAGCCAGGAATTCACTGCATGGCATCAAACTCCATTTACTGCACAGAACTCCAAGGGAGCCATGCAGGCTCACCTGCAGCACGCTGCCCCTGCTCGCAGCTCCCATCCCAGGGTGCTGGTCAATGCCCGCAAGCTGTTTCCATCCCAACGTTGTGATGGAAATCCTGGCGCCCTCCCACACACTCTGGAATGAAACTGTGCCTCTGCTATAGGTTGTTATCAAAAATAGAAGCATTTTATCTATCTTTAGCACAGAACACAGATTGCACGGAGACATTCAATTTGGAGTCAATTTAAATTTCAATTGTCTGTGAAATCTAAATCAATAGGCTATAGTTCAATGGCGCTTTAATAAAACAGGACATAACAGAGGAATCATTAGGGATTACATATGATAAGAGATTGAAAACAGTGTCTGTGTAATGGTGGAGGAGCCATTAGAGAATTACCTCAAGCATTTGCAAGTAAACCAACAACCTCCTTCTCCTCCTGAGACTAACAAGAAGACTTAATTGTGCTGCAGTGGCTAAAAATACATCTCTGTCAGCCCTGGGATTGGTGGGCGATTTACAGGGATATAAAACCATCCGGGTGCTCCACGGCTCCCAGGCCACCTCTCGTATCCCGCTGCCATCCCTCATCCCCATGCCTGTGCTCCAGGAGCTGCTGTGCAGGGGTGGCAGCTCCCATCACGTCCCCAGCACTGCAGACTGGGATGGGAGATGGGGATGTGGGCAGCTCTGGACACGCAGCCGGGTGTTAGAGGTGGGATCCATCACCGCAGGTCACACAGCCCCTGATTTACGTGGGTGCAGTGACACAGAGCAGCTCCCATACAACACTATTTAACTTTTACTTGCATTTAACAATAACTCACTTTTCCTCAGCTCACTGCAAATTCTCCCAATGAGGCTGCGGATGAGGTGGGAGTTCATCGGCCTCAGGTTTCCTCTCCCAGGCGGGAGCATCACCTGCATAGGAATGGCATTCCCGGGTGAGAGGCAGTGCTGGCACTGACCCAGCTGTGCCAGGTCTCCTGCTGACCTGCAGGACAGTGTCCTGATACTGCATCCACAGCATCTGAGGGGCTGATGCTGAGAGCAGGGGAAGGGGCATGAGAGCACTGTGTGAGCCCCACTGCTGCCAGAGGTTAGGTTAGGCTAGGTTAGGGTTAGGTCAGGTTGGGGTTAGGTTAGCTTAGGTTTAGGTTAGGTTAAGCTTAGGTTAAGGTTAAGTTAAGGTTAGGTTAGGTTTAGGTTAGGTTAGTTTAAGTTAGGTTAGGTTTAGGTTGGGGTTAGGTTAGGTTAGGTTAGATTTAGGTTAGGTTAAGGTTAGGTTAGTTTAGGTTTAGGTTAGGTTAGGTTTAGGTTAGGTTAGGTTAGGTTAGCTTAGGTTTAGGTTAGGTTGGGTTAGGTTACGTTAGGTTAAGGTTATTTTAGGTTTAGGTTAGGTTAAGTTAGGTTAGGTTAGGTTAAGGTTAGGTTAGGTTTAGGTTAGGTTGGGTTAGGTTAGGTTAGTTTAGGTTGGGTTGGATTACATTGGATTGGATTGGATTGGATTGGATTGGATTGGATTGGATTGGACTGTGCAGCATTGCCCTGCACTGCACAGCACTGCATGTCACTGCTTTGCACAGTGCAGCACAGCACTGCAGCAGCAGACGAGGTTGCAGGCACTGGCAGGCGTTTGGAGGTGACACCATCCCCTCCCCGGTCCAGAGGGTCCTGGCCCTGCTGCTGGCAGGGATGCTCCAGTGTCCCATTTGCACCGGTCCAGGGGCACCGCAGTGTCCATCCCTCCTGGGCGGCACAGGGCCATGTGTGGGTGCTGGAGGCTCCACAGGACCAGGGAAGAGCCGGGTTTGCCTGTTTGGTACCAGCGTGAGACGGAAAAAAATCCACCCCAAGATTCATCATTTCAGTAACAGACAGAGCGGAGTTAAGGGCATTTGAGGAATGTTTTTACAACCTTTGGTTAACCTGCGGTAACAGCTGCGTGCGGGGGGATAAATAAGGCCATTCTGTGGAGGAGACAGGGAAAATGGGTTTGATTTGAGAGGACGCTGTTCGGCTCCCGCGGCGCGGTGGCATCTGAGGAAATACTGCGTGTCGTGTGGACCGCTCGGAGATGCAGCCATGGAGAGCAATGCGTTGGCTGGCTCCTGACAGCCGGGGGGCTGCGGTGTGTGCCAAACCCAGCTCCTCGCTAAGGGGAAAGGGGAGAGGGGAAAAACGGAGTGAAAACAGGCGGGATGCGAGCAGCCGGCCGGGGATTGCGGGCTGTGCTCCACGGGCACGGCACGGAGCGGGCTCAGCCCCGGGGAATGCATCCCCTGGAGTCATGGTTGTGAAATCAAAGAATCCCCGCTGCCCCTCCTGTAGGGAACAAATCCCAGCGCGGCTGGAGGCGGAGGGACGGTCTTTCCTCCGCCTGAAAATCAAAGTGTCGCTCGGAACCTGCCGGAGCGGGCTCGGGAGGCCACTAAAGAGGGAGGCTTTAAGCCTCGCCATTAAGAATTACAAGAGATCCGCTGGGCAGCGTGGAAATACAAGAAATACTACAATGGCAGTGCTCAAACCTAATGAGAAATGGAACAAGCTGAGACAGGAGCTTAACAAGAAATACTGGACAAGTCCCCCAAGAAAAACTACGGGCAGAGGTGGAGAGGAGCTGCCAGCCGGCTCCGCAGCTGTATTGATCAGGGCTGAGAAATAAGAGGAGGCCTTCGGAAAGTAGATAAACAGGGAGATATACAGCAGGAGAGGCCCAGAGCTGATGAAACCGGGAGAAAATGCAGCTTAAATCAAAGGGCAAATACACAGAAAGAGAAAAGGTAATAGGATTTGTGTTTATGGCTAACAAGCAAAGCTGTGGGGAGGTGATGAGACACGGTGGTAATTGAAGAGAATGGAAAGGGAAGCTCAGTATAAATATTTTCTTTGGAAAGAATGGGCTGGAAGCAGGTAATAAGCCATTGTTCGAATCAGTTCTAGCCAGAGCCTGGGGGGAATCTGGGGTGGGGTGGGCAAGGGATGGGGAGTGAAAGGAATGCGTTATTCTACCCACCCAAGGCAGCCCATCTCTAAGCTGTGCTGGGATGCTGTGGGGCAAGGCTGCAGCATGGCACATAGCGTGTTCCCCGACCCCTCTGCCTGTGCAGGCGTCACTGCTGGGTCCGGTGTTAACCCCAAACGTGGATCCAGAGGCAGGGGTCCCTGTCCCTTGCATAGAGGGGTCCAGGACATGCAGCATGGCCCAGGGGCTGCATACTGCGGCTGCTGCCTGCCTCCTCCTCCGGTGCCATAAAGCAGGGAGCTGATACACAAATTCTCCACCTCCTGCTCCTAAATCTCGCCTGTCTCTGCCTTGCTGCAGGACGCAGCCAGCAGCAGGCAGGAAATATGTGCTGGGTGCGGGATTTGCAGTCGCTTTGCTCACTCCATCAGCACCAGGCAGGGTGGGAGGCTCCGAGCTGGGGGATCCGGGGGCTCAGCACCATGCACACAGGAGCAGCCAGCTCTGCCTGCATCCTGGCTGGGTCCCTGCATCCCAGTGGGTCTGGATGCATCCCCTGATGGGGACCTGCAGCACCCACTGGGTGCAGCCCAGCCACCCCTCTCCCAAAGGGGTGATTTGGGGTGAGCTTCTCAGCCACCTCAGCCAGGGTCTGTTTGCAGGGAGGGATGTATCCCCCAGCCCTGCACAGCTCTCCCCGCACGGTTGCCATGGCAATGGGAGGAAGGCTCCTTTCGCTCCCGTGATGCTCAGCACCAGCATTCCCCCACATGGCCATGGCCGCGCTGCCGGGGCCGCTGCTGAAAGATTAATCAGAGCTAATTGCCAAGAGCCCCCCCCATCCTCAGCACCGAGCACAGCACCATCCCCAGCCCACAGCCTGGCACCGCTGCGCTCCCCAGACCTGTCCCCGCAGTGCAGAGCATCCTCAGGCTGGTCCTCTCACTCCTCCTAAATCCCACCAAACCTCCTCGCGCCCCACTGTTGGGAAGCTGATGTGTTTCCCCCATCTAAAAAATGCAATTAAATGGAAAGGTCGCTCTTATTTGTTCTTCTGTTCCTCAAGCCCCGAGCTAGCAAATAGTCAAATTAAGTCTCAGAAGCATGCAATGGATGGGGGCTAAAGGCAGGGGCTGGGCAGGGCTGCTCCGGGCCTGGGGGTGAGGGGAGGGTGGGAGCTGACTGCCCCACAGCTCTCTCCACCAGGGCTTTGGTGGCTGCTGCTGCTGAGGAAGAAAATCCATCTTCTCCAGAGGCAGGTTTGGGAAAAGCGAAGCGGAGGCCACGGGTGGGCTCCCAGGAAGCAGCACATCAGTTCAAACAGCCATTTCATTGCAAGGAACAGCCATTTCCAGTGCAAGGGTATCCACACACAACGGTGGGGCTGCCCCCTTGGTGCTGCACCCAGCAGCTCCGGCAGCTGGGATGGGGCAGCAGCAGCTCTGCAGCCGCAGCCCAATGCATTACCCACACTCGAGCTCAACAGTCGCAGGGGAAGAATTCTTTCTAATAGGGCCCTATGGAGACATCAGAGCAATTTTCAAGGAGGTTTGAAGCCACCAGGAAGCTTATTAGATCCGTTCTGCAGAGTTAATTTGATGTTGGTAATCAGTGAGCAAGTTAAGCAGTTAAGGAGATGGTGGCTGCTGAATGGTTTGGCTGTTTAGCCTGCTTGTAAGCAGTGGTTACTAATGAGCGGTTCATGAATATGAATGAGGGATGATTACAGTGTGGAAAGGGCAGTCAGCAAACCATAAACTTAATTTTAATCTTTTTATTATCAAAGTCACATTATTAATAATAGACTTTGTGTTAAGACCAAGCTTCATCAGCCAATTACTGCGCAAAGGCACTGCAGCAGGGGCGAGGATGGGACCCGCTGTGCTGTGATGTGCCCATCACCAGGGCATCTGGTCTCTTCCACCAGTACAAGTTGGACCACTGGTGACTGTCACCCCCCCTCCTTGGGGATGATGCCTGTGGAGTGGTACAAGGCACTGAGACTCCCATCCCTCTCCCCCTGGAGCTCAGCAGCCGTATCCCATGAGCATCCCTGTCCCTGCCACCACGGGGGTGGCACATGGCAGCTGAACCCTGTCCCTTGCTCCCCATAAGGGGACAGGCCCATTGTCTTGTGTCTAATTAGTTATAATTATTTTCTTACGGTGCTATGGATAGAGGCTGCTCGTGTAATGCGGCAGCAGCTCCTGGGTAAGATGCTGAAGCAGGAGATGTAGAACACGTTACAAAATATTAATCTACAAATGAAAATGATTTTAATTGGATTCTGCCTTAGGGGTCGGGTCACTGTTACATTTTCAATCAGAGTTGTCCAGTCAGCAAAGTGCCTGCACAGCCCTTTCAAATGGAAACGGTGAGTGGCTTGCAGAGGTTAATAGGAATGTTGGAAAATAAATAGGTTATTGATTGATAATAACAATAAGCTGACTCCAGTCCTACCTTGGTGACCTTCCCTCACCCAACTTAGAGAAAACTCAGTTAGCATCTCATTATGGATCACTTTACAGTCCTGGGGATTAATGAGAGCGGGCGGCTCTGGGCGAGGGGCACCGTGCCCAGGGGACCCCACCACGCTCCCACCGAGGGCTCATCACAGACCACCCCGAGACCTTCCCCAGGGGGGCTGGTGGGAGCGGGGCTGTACCCTCACACAGGAGCCCCCCGCTCCCCGGGGTTGATCCATCCCCAGCAGCAGAGGGCTCTTCTGTGCTTTCCCTGCCCGCAGGAAGGCGTCCCCTCGGGATGCAGGGGGTGATGCTCACCCTGCTGCGGCTGCCACCGGAGCAGCTTTGCTCCAGGCAGGACTTAAACATTTATCCTGGAGTCCAAACCAAATCTCAGCCACTGCCTTGCTCTGCAGAGGTGGAAGAAGAAAGGCCGACGGGTTTGCACACATGGAAGTGTGGAACTGATACCTTCACTGCTTCAAGAGGTGCCAGGATCTCCTGCCTTAAGCTTCAGCTTTGCTCATGAGTCCACACATGGCTTTTGGCTCTGTTTGCTGCAAGGTATGAGATTGTCATCACCATGTGGGAAACCAGAAGCTGGTCAGCATGGCTCTTGAGGAAGGAGGCTCTTCCTTACCCAGTGCTGACCCCCTGGGGCATCAAGGACCCTGCTTAAATGCTCCTCGTGGGGAGACACCATCATCTTTCACTTTTCACTCCCCATCCTTTGGTCATTCTCAGAGTGTTAACTCAGCTGAGCATTAGCTGCAGGAATGAGAAGTGGCCAGAAATAAATCAAACCAGGAGAGAAGCGCACTTTGGGACTTGATGATTTTAATTAGCATCACTTGCACCTTCCTAACGAGGTCAGGTCAAGAGGCCGCATCTGCAGCCACATTTCAACCCCCGCTGTGACACCTGCGCTGGGCACGGTCCCCCCGCGACGTCTCTGTGGGTCTGGGGGCAGCAAACGCTCGGTGCATCCCAGGGTTGAGCTTGGGGAAAACGGAACCTCTCCAGGGGTCTCTGCAGCGCCAGTGACCCATGGCGGGGGGGCTGCGCGGGTCCCGCTGCCCCCCGTCTGCTGCCGGGGCAGCGCTTCCCTGGAGCACGAGCTCCATCTGCCGCCGCGGGCCCGGCCCGGGCGGTACCGGCGGGGCCCCGAGCCCCCCGTGCGGGGCCGGCAGCGCCCGCACGCCCCGGTGTGAGCCCGGTCCGGGTTGCGCTGCGGGTGGAGGTCACCCCCCCGCTCCAGGGCCACCCCCCTGCGCCCTCCCGCACTGCCCTGCCCCTTTCCCCCATCCCCATTTGTGTGTCCCGTCCCCCCCCCAGCCCCCCTGGCAGCCCAGAGCATCCCCCCCCGCTCCCGCAGCCCCCCGTGCCCCACAGAGACACAGACCGCGGGTGGTTGCACACTTGCCATGTTCACAGCAGACTTTACAGGCAGTGGGGACATCCTCGGGGATGGGGGGGTCCCGTGGGGCTCCCGCTCACACCACGGAGGCAGCTCCAGGACCCCCTACCCCACGGCATCCTCACCCCATAGCACCAGCCCCACCGCATGGGTGTGGGGCAGCAGCGGGGTCCCGGCAGAACAGGGACAGCTCTGGGCACCTTGGGTGGGTGCCCTGAGCAGGATGGTGCATCCCCAGGGCCTGGCACCATCCCTGGACCCCTGCTCACGTCATTGCTGGGGTGACCTGGGCCAAGGCCTGGGGGGCACCAGGGTCTGTCCCCATCGAGGGGTCTGAGAGCAGCACTCACTGCCTGCATCGGGTCCTGCCTGCCCAAGGCACCCTCTGTGTGACTGATGGTGGTCCCATTGCTCCCCTCCGTCACCAGCCTGCAAGGCTGCTCTGGAAAGTGGGTGTGAGGGAGCAGTGCTCTGATAACACACCCCAGTGCCCACAGTGCTCCTGCCCTGTGCAGGAGCCCTGAACCTGCCTGCCCTGTGCCCAGCCCAGCTTGTCCTCCCATCCCAATCCTCTGCTTGAGACAGCCCCAGCCTGCAGCAGGGCTCTGCTTCCCCTTCCATCAGTCACAGCAGCATCAGCCCCAAACCCTGCGGTCCCAGCAGTGCAGAGAGGGAGGTGAGTGGTCAGTGGGTTATGGTGGGGCCGGGCATCCATGGAGCTGGGTGGGGAGGAGACCCTGAGCACAGCAAGACCCTCACTGAGACCAAACCCTGGCTGTTGCAGAGCAGGGGTGTCAAGGGGAGGTGGGCAGTGTCATGGGATGAACCCAGGGGACCCTGCTCTACCCTTGCCTTCCAGCAGCAGGCAGGAGAACTGCTGTTGGGTGAGACTGAAGCTGGGCGAGGACACTGGGTTATCTGGGGAGCTCCTCACCGTGGGGTTCGTGAGCACAAGACGAAGCCAAGGGAAGGCAGCCAGAGCTGGACACCATCTGATCTGTAACCCCTGGACAGAGCTGTCCTGACCCTTGGCCGAGCCCCTCTAATCCGCTCCCCTGCTGTGTCCCCCCACAGCCACAGTCCGCTATGTCCTGTCAAGCTTCCCCATCCCAGCCAGCAGCACGGGGCTACCACCTACTCCTGTGTGCAGGGCTTGGTCCTGCCCCATGGGCATCACAGCACTGCTGCTGGCACAGGCAGAGTTTAATGCTGACGCTGTCTGCGTGCCAAACCCACACCGAGCCTGGCGCCTGAACCCTGGAGGGCCCCATTAGAGGCAGTTTGTCCACTGACAGATGGACAGAAAGCAAAGCAGAGGCTGTGCCCCCAGCCCAGCCCTACAGCTCTGCCCGCCCGGCCCATGGCCAGGGGGACCCTGCGAGTACCCACCCCGGTTAGAGGCAGCCGCAGCGCCGTGCTGTTAGTCAGGACCACGCTGCCGGCAGCGGCTCCCGCATGCATCAGAGGCACAAGAACAACTGCGGAGAGACAAAGGGAGTGAAGAGAGGAGCCCGGGAGCAGCACGACACCATTCCCCATGACGGGTGAACTGGGGCCCCAGGAGAGTCCCGAGCTTGGCTCTGGTGGGGCCCATGGCAATAGTGTCGCTCTTTGCCCCCATCTTTCTGCAGCCTGGGTTTTGCTGGACCTTTATGGCCATTACCAATTGCTATGAGCAGTTTCCACATTGTCTTTTTTCCACTCAGGCTCTTTTTCTCATTTAAACACATGAAATTTCTTGGCAAACAGAAAGCCAATAGGGAAATTTCCAATCCCCCCCCCAGGCTGAGCATCTTCCTTTCCATGGGAGACAAAGATGCTCAGCAGCACTGAAGCCCAGGGCTCCAGGAGGAGGCCACTGTTCGTGTCATGGCGAAGAGCGCCCGAGAGTTAAAGTGCAAAGAGTATTTGTTAGTAGCAGTGGAGGAACAAGTCAGGAGCGGTTAGTACAGGCGGTTAGTGACAGAAGCATGGCTCAGTTGGTCTCAGAGGACACACACGCTGGAAGAGAAATGAAGAGAAAAGCAGCAGGGTTGGTTAGTTTAATTCGGTTCAGGAACGTTAGGAACAGAGCCACTGGCTTAAAAAGGAACTGAAAAGCTTCTGCTGATAAAACCATTTCAGGCTCCGAGTCAGCAGCAGCTCCACAGGCAGCGCTGCACCTCCTGCCTGCTCCAGCATCTCTCACACCACTGACCCAGCTTTTCCGTTCCCCTTTGAAGCCAGCGCTGGCCGGGGTTAGTGGGAGGCGAGACACGGTGTTAGTAGGGCATGCGCTGGCCGGTTAGTGGGTTAGTGCTCAGCACCCGAGCGAGGGCAGCATGCAGAGCCCAGCCCAGCACCCTGCCCAGGGAAGGGGCTGCTTGGATCCAGGGGTCTGGGTCCCCAGGGCAGGAGGTGTTTGCGCTGCAGGGAGGGTGGGGAAGGTGTTAGTGGAGGGTTTAGCCTGTGCCGTGGATCCTGCTTCACAGGGGTCTGCCCCGGGCACCCTGCACCCCGAGCAGCCCGTGCCCCACACAACACGTGTCTCCCACCCCCAGCACTGGAGAAGATGGGCAGCAGGGAGAGGCGATCCCGCACTGCACTGCAAGGCTCCGGGGTAAGGGGACTAAAGGAGCCGGAGGAAGCAGGGAAGGAAGGGGTGAAAGCATCACTGCCGGTGCCTGTGTGAGGCTATGGCAGCTCTACAAGAACAGGGCTTTGGCAGAGACAGCAACGGGTCTCCAGTGAGCTCCCACTGCCTGAGGGGGGAAAACCAGGACATGGAGCAGAGGAAAGCCCTTGTCCTGCCGGCAGTGGCTGAGCAGTGCTCATTGCAGGAGCAGGAGCAGGCTCTGCACCGTACCCTGAGAAATAAGGCTGAGTAAAGGGGCAGCCACGTCACCCCATGGCCCTCTGCATCACCTCCTCCTGCAGCACGAGTGCCCTCTGGTCCCCATGAGGAAGCCTCTCTATTTTGGACTTCAAGGGGCTGTAATGCCTGTCACAAGCTGTGCCTGCCCTCAGCCCTCCTGCCCGCTCAGGGGATGCTCCCTGGAGCGGGCAATGGTTGCAGTGGTCATATCCACTTATGGGGCCACTGTCGCCCCACACAGCCCCACAGAGGCCATGCCATGGGCACCTTGGTGCCTGTGTCCCTCCCCGTGCTCCCGGCTGCTCCATGCACAAGGTGTTTTCTCCAAGCAGAGCAGAGACAGGGCCCTGCTGGGACACTGCACTGCCAGAGCAGAAAGCACCAGGGATTTGCTGACAGAGGGACAGGCAGCATCACTGGGAACAGCCCCGGTCCCTTTGTGCTCTGGCCATTGTGTCTCCTTGAGGAGCTGGCACAGCTCCTCTCCCATCCCATTTCCCTTCTCCCTCCTCACACACTGCATTCAGTGAAGGGGATGGGTCTCGTCCTGCCCATGCCCTGCCCACTGCTGTGGAGGGTGCATGGGGGCCCCGTGCTCTGGGTCCGGCTGGGATGGAGCAGCAGGAGGGAAGGGGACCAAGCCCCTCGTAACAAACCGCGCTGCAGCCCCGTGTCCTCAGGTGTCCCCAGCGCCGCCTCCTCGGCCGTGTCCCCCGCAGGGCCCGGGCGCGTGGCTCCAGCCCATGGCCGCCAGCACCGGGGTGCTCTGTGCCAGCCAGCCCAGCTCCAGCATCCGTGCAGGGGAAGCGATGGTGGTGCCGGAGCCCCGGCTCCCCTCCGGGCACAGGGCAGGAGCTGGGGCTGTGCCCCTGGGGAGCAGAGATGCTGTGAGACCCCGGCAGCAGGCGGCAGCCCCTCCCCACCTCTGGGCATGTGTGGGGTCACATCCTCTCATGGAGGTGCTCCTGGGGACGCTGTGACCCCGTGGACCCACTGGAGCCTGGGGAGAGCCCGTGATGGGGTCCCTGGGGAGGAAGGCCGGCTCCCCGCTGCCCAGAGCCCTCCCAGGTCACGAGGGGACAGCAAGGGGCTGGTACCATCCGTGTCCCCCTCCCCGGGGTCCTACCTGTGGTCACCAGCTCTGCGGGTGCTGTGCAGTGTCCCCCTGTCCTGTGTGGCTGCTCCGCCGCGGGGGCCGCAGGGGACTGTGTGTGAACAGACCTCAGGTCAGTCATTAGCAGCTGCAAAAGAAAGCAACCAACGCAGCAAGGGAGAGCAACGCAGAGCCGAGGGGAGGCATCGAGCTGGGGGAGCCTGGCGGGAGGGGCAGGCAGAGCCTCCCTCGGCTCCCCATCCCTGTGGGATTGAAGCCCCAAGGCTCTGACCCCACCACTGCTGGCAACGCTCCTGATCCCCACAGGGTGCCCGGGCTCTGCCCAAAGCTGGGGCAATGGAAGGGCCAGATCCCTGCTGAGGTGAGTAACTCCAGAGAGGACGCCTTCAGCACTGGAGCGTGGGGAAGCGCAGCATCCAGGCAGCTCCTGAGCTCGCAGCTTGGGGCGGAAACTGGGAAGGACCACACCAGAAATGGTGACAATGCCTCAAACCCTGTCATTTTCTGTTGATGGATGTCCCTGCATGGGGGGCAGAGACTGCCCCTGCCCCTGCCCCTGCCCTGCGGTTTAACTGGGTTGCACTGGCAGCGGGTCCCGGCGGACTGGGTTCGTGATGACTCTGCTGTTCAGCCACCTCCTGCTTGCTGCCCGTGGTCCATTGTGGCTGCACGTCGCAGGACAAAGCCTCCCATGGGGACAGCCGGGGACAGCCCGTCCCGGCAGCATTCGCAAACCAGCTGCCGTGGGGCTGGGCAGCGACAGGCACCAAACTGCCATCGAGCATCTGGCAGATGGGTTCCCCGCCTGGCCCCCGCCTGTGGTGGGGCAGTGGGCTGTGTGTGCCGGGATGAGGGCTGCAATGGAGCTCACCCCGGGAGAGCAGGGGGAGAAAACCAGTTCTGTGCAGGCAGCACTTCACCAAACACCTGTCTTACGTGTGGTGAGCGACCGCCAGCCCTGATCTCCTGCCGTGGGCTGGTGGCACGTAGGGTGCAGAGCACACCACAGTGAAACGGGCTAAACCCCCCCTCGAGTGAGGAGGAGGAGGATGGAGGGGAGCACTGCAGGCAGGAGCAGGGAGGTGAGGGCAGCAGGAAAGCTGCATGCGTGCTCCTGCCACACTGCAGGCACAGTGCTGGCTGCTCCACTGTGGAGATCTATGGGGTACAGATCCGGGCACCCCAGATCCCACAGGATGGGCAACGTGGCCCTGCCCTGGGCCCTGCCCGTCCCTCGCTGCCATCGGTGGCTGAGCCCCGGCTCTGGCACAGCCCCGGCTGCGGTGCTGCCGCAGCGGCGGAGGCGCTGCCTCCCTTTGTCTGCAGCTCTCAGGCTGGGCAGCCCCGGGAGAAGGGGATGGAGGGGGAGGAAGCTCCCTGCAAAGCCCAGATGCGGCTGAAAACCTGGCGATGTCTGGGCTCCTCCCGGCTCCCCGGGGCAGGAGGTGCTGGCACAGACAAAAGGCAGCGAGACAACGAGGGCAAGAAAATGGCTCCGAGCAGGAGCTGGGCAGCACCTGCCAGGGAAGGGCTGTGCTTGGGGGGCTGGCCCAGCCTCTCCTCTAACCCCCTACCTAAGATCATCAGGTGTAGGATGAAATGGTGGTTTCAAGACAAAGAAGCGAGCCAGAATTTGGCTACATTTCCTTCCAGGAGCAATGAGGCAAGAATCCATTTACCTGTCCCGAGCCCTATTCCTGATGAGGCTTCTGAAAAATAAAATTCAGATACAGACAAGCGGAGCATCAGTTCATGCCGGCGGGGCCGGGGCTGCCGGCGGAGCCCGGGGGGACCGAGCATCACCCCGCAGGCCGGGACCACGCTGACCCGGCCCCGGCCCGGTGCCCGTGGGGCTGTGCCCGACGGGGCCTTCGCGTGGGACCGGCTGCTACCCATGGAATTGGAACAGCGAGGGGAGGGGATAAAGCCTTCTCCTTGGACCGAGCGCAGTCGCGCGGCGATGCCCGCTGCACCGGCGGCTCCGCCTGCACCCCCCGCACCCCAGATCCCACCCGGGAAGCACCGGAGGAATCCCGGCGCGGCCCTACCTGGCTTCCAGGGCGGGGGGTTCGGGCCGCCGCCTCCCGCTCGCTCCGGCCGCTGCGCAGCGTCTGTGTGCGGGAGCGCCCCGGAGGAGCCGGCCCGGAAACCCCACCTCCATCCCCCTCCTCCATCCCCCTCCTCCACCCTTCATCCCCCCCTCCTGCATCCTCCATCCTCTCTTCTCCTGCCTCCATCCTCCTGCCTCCAGCCTCCATCCTCCATCCTCTCTCCTCCATCCTCTCTCCTCTTGCCTCCATCCTCCATCCTCTCTCCTCTTGCCTCCATCCTCCTGCCTCCATCCTCTCTCCTCTTGCCTCCATCCTCCATCCTCTCTCCTCTTGCCTCCATCCTCCTGCCTCCATCCTCTCTCCTCTTGCCTCCATCCTCCATCCTCTCTCCTCTTGCCTCCATCCTCCTGCCTCCATCCTCTCTCCTCTTGCCTCCATCCTCCTGCCTCCATCCTCTCTCCTCTTGCCTCCATCCTCCTGCCTCCATCCTCTCTCCTCTTGCCTCCATCCTCCTGCCTCCATCCTCTCTCCTCTTGCCTCCATCCTCCTGCCTCCATCCTCTCTCCTCTTGCCTCCATCCTCCTGCCTCCATCCTCTCTCCTCCATCCTCCATCCTCCTGCCTCCATTCTTCACAGCTGCCAGGCTCACACGTTGCTCTCCTGGCTGTGTGCTGGCCTGTCCCTCTGCATCGCTGCAGGCAGAGCTGCTTGCTTGCCTTTGCCTTGGGTATGAGAGGTGCTGCGGGGCTGGTGGGTGCTGCAAGCTGGTGTGAGTGCAGGGGTGTGCCTGGGTGCACCAGGATGGGTTCTGCAGGGCCCCTGAGGATGTGTGGGTACAGCAGCCAGGCTGACCACTGTGTGGGGTCAAGCAGGGCCAAGATTGGGCCATTGCACCTCACTGCATCTCCAGATGTGAGCTGGGCAGGGGCTTCTCCTGCCTGCAATGGGACATGTGGATGCCTGCGCTGGCTGCAGGGGCAGAAAAGGATGGCTGTCCCCCCCACCCCAGGACACAGTCCCTGCAGGGCCCCTGCTCTGTTCTCAGGCACAGCATCACCCCCAGCCACACGCTCTCTGCACCCCTTCCCCAGTGCCAGCGCCTTGGACAACTGAGTCTTTATTGAGCTTTGCCCCTGCTGCCCCATGGTGGACACAGTGCCCAGGGTGTGCGGTTGGTGTCACGGCGGCTCCGGTGGTCACTGCTGGACCCTGCGGATGGACTGGACCTGTCCTGTCTGTGCATGGGAGCCCCACTCCCGCACATGCTTGTACTCGCCGGCGTGGCTGTCGCTCTCCAGCAGGTACTGGAAGCCACGGTACCCCGGGAACTGCGAGCAGACCCACCTGCGGCAGGCAGAGAGCGGCGGTCAGTGTGGGCATGAGGCACCGGAGCATCCTCAGCTCCAGTGTGTGCCATAGAACCCCAGCCTGGTTTGTGTTGAAAGGGACCTTAAAGCTCATCCAGTTCCACCCCCTGCCACGGGCAGGGACACCTTCCACTAGAGAGCAGCTTGCTCCAAGCCCTGTCCAACACCTTGTTCACTGCCAGGGTGCAAGCCGCTGGGTACTCACGCGCCGGAGCGGACAAAGAAGGAGCCCACGGCGCTGCCATCCCAGCCCAGGGCGGGCAGCGAGGGGCAGTCATCGCTCAGCTCCCCCCGCTTGCCCTGGAAGTTCTCCTCCTCAAAGAGCATGAGCCTGCTGCGCCCGCGGTCCTGGCACAGAGAGGGGCACGGT
This sequence comes from Pezoporus occidentalis, assembly GCF_034315485.1. NCBI lineage: Eukaryota > Metazoa > Chordata > Aves > Psittaciformes > Psittacidae > Pezoporus > Pezoporus occidentalis. The sequence continues at coordinate 1,839,521 of NW_026912801.1, read as the reverse complement.
GTTGGTGCGTGCCCCCGGCCGGTGATGGGCTCCAGGACCAGCCCGGCAGTGGGGAGCCGGGCCGGGGGCACTCACGGCGCAGGCGATGGGGCGGAAGGAGCACATCCTCTCCACGTGGTAGGCATTGCTGCCGCTCCACGCCTCCCAGCACGGGTACTCGCCGCGCTCCAGCACGAACTGCTGCCCCTGGAAGCCACAGTGCTCGAAGCCAGCCCATCTGTGGGGCAGGAGAGAGGTGAGATCCCCGCAGCACCTACCACCCCGCTCACACCCCGCAGGGATGTGGTCATTGCCTGGAGGAGACAGCCCCATGGCTTGGGGGGCAAAAGACCCTGGAGACCTCCATCCTGCAAGCCCTCTCCACCAGACCACGGGGTCCGTCCCACCCAGTCCCCACTCACGCCCCGCTCTCGATCTTGCAGGAGCGGACGGTGCTGAAGCCGTGCTCCGCGGTGCTGTAGCAGTCGGTGGTGAACTCGTGCTTCTTGCCCTGGAAGAAATCCTCATCCCACACCACGATCTGGGGAGGACGGAGGCAGTCAGGGGGCTCCGCGGTGCAGAGGCCCTAGGCAGACGCTGCAGCCCCGTGCACAGGGGTTCCTGGGGCTCAGGAGGTGTCCTGCTGATGCTCCCATACCTTCCATAGTCCAGAGGAGCTCCTGCTGTGGTAGGTCATGGTGGCTCTGCCAGGGGAATGGGACCATTAAAGCCTGCCCAGACCCTGCATGCTCCATCACTGCAGCAGTGTGAGCACGCTGCCCGAGCCCAGGGACACTCCTGCTTCCCGGGATGGGACAGGGCAGACTCCTGCTCCCTGCTCCCAGGGATCTGTCCAGGCCGACCCCTGTGTAGTAAATTCTGGTGACCCAGCAGAGCCAGGAGCACTGCAGAGGTTGCTGCATGTCCATGCTGAGCAGCAGCACCCTGCCATGGCCAGCGATGTCCCCTGGTCCCCCACCACCATTCCCCGTGCAGCCATGTGTGAAAGCAGAGCAGTACCACAGCCCAGCCCCAGCTGTTTCCCATCTCCTTGTTTCCCATCCTGGCCACAGGACCCAGCCCCGGGTCCCAGATCCTCCCCTGTCCATGTGGTGCCCCCAGGCTCCTGTGCTTACCTGTTTGATGCGCTGGTGCCCGGGGGCTGACATGTCCAGCAGCCTCGCTGGGTTTTTATAGCCTGCAGCTAGATCAGAGCCCAGGGGAGCATTATGGAAACCCCTAACTCAGCACATGGCAGGAGGAGGGACCGGGCAGAACAAAGGCGATGCTGCAGCGACGCTGATGAGCTGGGACACCAGAGCTCCTGCTGCCCTGACCCCATGGACCACGGGCTCTGCCCATGCCCTGTCTGGGAGGGAGGTTTCCCTACCTGCATTGCTGGGAAGCAGGAGGAAAGCTGCATCTCCAGCTCATCTGCTATGGCAGAGCAGCTCCCTGTGAAAGCAGGGCCAGCTCTTCTGCAGGTTGAGCACAGCAACCATAGAGCATCATAGTCAGTGGGGGCATGGCGTGCAGGAGAGCAAGGGGCAGGTTTGCAAAGGCACTGGGGGGGCTGCAATGCAGATCAGGACTTGGGAAGTGCTGCAGCCTCCTCCTGCCTCTGCACAGGGACCTGGGAAAATCCTGCCTCGGCCACATTTTGGGTACCTAAATACCTTCAAGCTTTGCTCCTGGTGACTGCCCTCAAATCATGCCAGGGTCATGCAGGGCTCCAGGGGCCAGCACCCTGCAGAGGCACCCACAAGCAGGGCAGCAATGGGGCAGCAGTGAAAGGAGACTGCTGGGCCCAGTGGCAATTCCCGTGTTCCCAGGTAGGGCTGTGTTTTGGGACAGTGTTTGCCAGGGATCTGCGGGGTGGTTGAACTGGAGCATCCTCCTTCCAGCCCCGGTAGCCCCGGCACTGCAGGCTCACATGCAACCGCCTGCAGTGGGGGGTGTCCCCAACATCTGCACCCCCAGCAAATGCGTGTTAGGCACAGGCTGATTGCTGTGGCCCCAGCTGAACCCAGCTTGGTCATCAGTGCAGAGACTGCAGCTCACTGCAGTGTGTTCCAGTGCCAGGATGTGGTTGTGGGGAGCCCGGGCTGTGGCTGGTGTCCCTGTGGTGCTGCCCAGCGCCAGGCAGGTGATGCCGCAGCAGGAGTCTGCACGCAGTGATGCAGCAGCAGGAGGTGTGCATGCAGTGATGCAGCAGCAGGAGGTGTGCATGCAGTAATGCAGCAGCAGGAGGTGTGCACGCAGTGATGCAGCAGGAGGAGGTGTGCATGCAGCAGGACTCACCAGGGCAGAACAAACTCCTTGTGCTGGGCAGGAGCCTGTGCCAGTGCCTGTGGGGCTGAGCTGTGTCAGCTCCAGCCATGCAGTGAGGCTGGGGTAGCTTGTCCCTGGGTTTGAGCTGCACCTCCTCTCTGTTCCTCTGTGCCAGGGTGGGACAGTGCAGCGAGGGAACGATGCAGGATGGGATGGTGCAAAGGCTTTCCAAAGCCCAGGGCAGGGATGCTCAGTGGGGAAGGCAGAAGGGATCAGTGAAAGCTTTTGGTTCAGGATCCTGGACAATGGCTCAGGGGGTGCAGTGGGATCCTGGTGGTTGGCACTTGAGGGGAGTGAAAGATGATGGCAAAACTGAGGGCTCGGAGCTTTCTGGATACGCAGACCTGGGTATTTTGCTGCTGCCAGTGGTGAAGAGGCAGCCTGAGTGCTGGTGCTGAGGGAGGCTGCGGGTATTGGACTGGACCGGGAGGAAACAAGCATGTGGGTATTTACCCAATGCACAGGATCACAGCAGCAAACAGGGAGAGCAGCGGCTGGAGGCTCACTGGGAGCTGGGGCAAGGTCCCCCCGAGGAGTCCCCTGCTGTGGGGTGCAGGAGATGTGCTCCTGCAGGGACAGTGCTCAGTGTGTCCCCAGCCAGACACCCCATGGCCCTTCTGCCACTGAGACAGCATCAAGGCACTGACACCTGCCCGGGGTTTGGTACCGCACAGTTCAGTGATGGCAGAACTGGGGATGGGAGAGAATGAAATGGGCTAAACCCAGCCAACATCCACGCCAGGGAGCATCCTCCACAGAGAACACCGCTTTGAAGGATGGGGATGGTTTGGAAAGTGTCAGCTACAATTACACATCATTTGGGAAAAAAAACCCAAACCAACTCTCGAAGCGTCTCAAAGCACTTCAGTTGTGTCCTGGCATCTCCAGGGCAGCGCATCAGCCGTCTGTGGGTACGGGGTGATGTTCAGAGTGAGACACTCAGCATGGGGAGGGGAGAGACAGGCAGAGTGTGGCTGTCAGAGCGGGCACCACACAGGCACGGGGCTGATGCAGCAGCACCAGAGCTGCGTGCCCATGTGTGTGCAGCGGGCAGGGAGGGCGGCGTGCTGGGCTGCTCCGGGGCTATATATGCCCTGTCGGGGCGGCCACACGTGAGGCACAAAGTGGCAGGGTCAGGTCTTCTGTTGTGCCACGGGCACAAAGGAAAGTGCTGGGTTCAGCGACTGGGCACGGGGCCGGGGAGAGGCTTCCAGCTCGCCCAGCGCTTTGCAGGATGTGATGACTGGGCGGGCGCGCAGACACTGATGAGCCGGCAGTTCCTTTGTGCGCCCGCCCGGGGTCTGCCCTTGCCAGGCTATAAAGTGGGGGCCTCGCTGCGCCCCAAAACACAGCCCGCTCACTCCAACAAGAACCAGCAGCTGCCCAGGTAAGAGGACACAGTCACCGGGCTGCAGCCGGACCCGAGGCGGGGAGAGGGAAAGGCAGGGGCTCAGCCGTGGTCATCACGCTTGGGAGCATCCCGAGCTCAGCATCCCACTGCCCTTCCCTATCCCAGTGCCACTGCTGACCCCCGCCTGCTACTGGGTGACTACTGGGGGGCTCAGCAACCCTGTCCCACCTTCCTACCCCCCGTGTCCCTGTCAGGGTCCCTGACACCCCCTGTTTAGGATGGTACCAGCGCCCAGCCTGGCCATTGAGGGCAGAGACCAGCTGGTCCTGGGCATCCTTGCAGCGGTGGGACCATGCTCAGGGCATGAGGAGAGTGTGGACACCCAGCACCTCCCAACATCCTCCAGATGAAGGCAGGGCCACTGCCTGGGCCTGCAGAAGAGCCCCCCAGCAGCTCCTGTCCTTGCCCCAGTTCCCACCCCATTGCTGAGCCCCCCATCCCAATGTGACAGACCCGAGGGCAGGGTGGTGGGTGCCCACATCCCTGCCTCCCCTCTGACCTGCTGCTGGCACCTCTGCCTGGTGCCCTCCCTGTTGCAGACTTGAGCCCAACACCGCGATGTCTGAGACCACAAAACCCGCTGCTCCCGGCCAGGCTGCGGAGGAGAAGGAGAAGGTGGCTCCTGTGCCAGCTCCATCCCTCGACCCTGCTCCCATCACTAACAGCAAGGGTGAGGAGCCCACCACAGAACCCTTCAGGGTAAGCCCTGCTGCTCCCCACGCGCGGGGACACGGCTGAGGGTGAGGGGTGGTGGCAGCATCTTTGGGGTGCTTGGGCAGAAGGAGATCTCCGGTGTCCCGGCAGGAAGGATCCTGCTCCGAGAGCAGGAGGGGAGCAGCTCGCGGGGCTGCTGCAGGAGGGATGCTCTGGGTAGCTCTTGGATGGGATGGCTCATTGAGGACCAGAGGCTTTGGAAATGCTCCCCCCAGGTCTAACATTAGGGGTGCCTCTGGTCACCTCCCTCCATGCAGGAGCCCAGAGCTGCTCCAGATGCTGGGGAAGGAGGCTATGAGTGACAGGGCCAGCATCAAACCACCAGGGTGATGCCAGGGCAGCGTGTCACCAAGGTGCTGCAGCAGGGCTGGGGACGAGCAGTGCAAGGGCTCTGGTGACATTGCAAATGCCAGGCAGCAAAGGCCATGGGACAGATGCAGCTCCTGGAGAAGCAGCTCCTTCCCAGTGCGGCCAGGGCTGACGTGGGCAGGGTCCATGCAGGGACACGCAGCACTGCCCTGCCCTGCCCTGCCTGTCCCCATCCAACCCTTCCCCTCTGCCCCAGATCATCGTCTTCGAGCAGGAGAACTTCCAGGGCAGGCAGATGGAGTTCACCACCGAGTGCATGAACCTGGCGGACCGCGGCTTCGACCGGGTGCGCAGCGTCATCGTCACCTCTGGACCGTGAGTGACCCTGGCCATGGGGGGGACCGTGGCCATGGGGATGCCCTGGGGAGGTGGAGACGTGGTCCTGGGGAGCAGCCCCATGCACAGCGCGATGTGTGGGGGCATTTCCTTTGGGTCTCCTTTGGGGGGTGCTAGGTGGCATGGGCAGGGGGAGGATGCCAAGGCCATTGGCAAAGCAAAGGGCACTGGAGTGAAAGGCAGAGGCCAAGGACAAGCGTCCCTTAGATCTGCTACCTCAAACTGACCATGAAATGTGACCGCAGATTTTAGAGAAGCCAGGGTGAAATGATGCGGGTGCCTTGGACCAGGCTGGTGGCCAGAGCCAGGGAAGCACCGTGCCTGGGAAGGCAGCACAGTGGTGCAGGGCAGCCAGTGCTGTGAGAAGGATGCACGGGACACAGCTTGCCCTCACACACTGGGCAGGGTGATCTGTGACCACCTTGAATGACACCAAGTAGCACCAGTAACAAGTTCTTTATTGAGAAGCCAAACCATCCAACTCTTCTTGAAACAGAGGGGTTGGAGCAGCCCTGAAGGAGCTTGGGTGTGAGGGGCAGGCAGCTGCACTCGGTATGGAAAGGGTGGAACAGAGCACTTGTGTGTCACTGGGGTCCTCAGAGTGTCCTTGAGAATCAGTGGTGAGACTGCGCCCACAGATTTACTTAGGGAAAGAAAAGCAGACTCAACCAAGCTGAGCCTCAGAAGTCAGTGTGTGGTTGTGCTGCCTGTGGCACCCGAGCATGGCTCCTGCCATTAGGAAAATACGTGTTGGTGCCTGCAGAACAGGTACAACCCCATCCAAGGGGGACGTGGGGCTGTTCTGGTGCCACGGCTTTCGGAGCCCTGTGTTCGTGACCTTCACAGCACAGCAGCACCTCGTGGCACTGCTGAAGAGGGGACACTGCAGAGGAACAAGCCCCTGGCGACCGCACACTGGGAACAGGATGAGTGCCAGAGCTGGCTGCGGCGCTGCAGCCAAGCACGCAAGCGTGCCAGGATTGCACAGCCTGGGCAGCCCTGGCCTGGGCTCCCTGGGGCAACAGGGAAAGCAAAGTGATAACGCAAGGACCAGTCTGTGGTGAGCAGCGTGCGGGGCTCACAGCAGCTTCCTGGGATGAGCAAGGCCAGCACCATGGGCATGCTGGTGGCTGCTGCAGGCCTTGCATGTGTGCACCAGTGAGAGCCTGACTGCTCAGTGCTGCCAGCTCTGCACCTGCCATAAAGGAGGAAGCAGGACGGTGGGACCAGTCCCAACACCCGCAGTCTCTCTGGGTGCTGGGAGCCCGGGTCTGGCACCCCACAGGCTGAGCAGGAGCAGAGCTGCTGGTGCACCTGACCCACGGTCTTGTCCTCCCCATGTCCCCAGATGGGTGGCCTACGAGCAGGCCAACATGCGCGGGGAGATGTTCATCCTGGAGAAGGGGGAATACCCTCGCTGGGACACCTGGTCCAGCAGCTACCGGAGCGACTGCTTCATGTCCATGCGCCCCATCAAAATGGTGAGTGGGGTGGGAGCAGAAGCACCCAGGGGGTCTGGCCAGGACCTGCACCACACTGCACGACCCAGCGCCTGCTTCTTGCCTTCTGCAGGAGGCCGAGGACCACAAAATCTCCCTGTACGAGTCTGCTGACTTCAAGGGCAACAAGATGGAGATCCAGGAGGACGACGTGCCCAGCCTCTGGGCTTACGGCTTCTGCGACCGTGTGGGCAGCGTGCAGGTGCCCAGTGGAACGTAAGTGGGCTCTGGCCAGCACCGCCGCCCCCCCGTGCTCCTGTCTCTGATCCCGAGCAGCCTTTGGTGGCGGAGCCATCAGCGGGGTGGCAGCAGGGGCTCAGGGCTGCTCCGTGTGCTCTCCCTGCAGCTGGGTCGGGTACCAGTACCCCGGCTATCGGGGCTACCAGTACCTGTTTGAGACCGGAGACTTCCGACACTGGAACGAGTGGTCGGCCTTCCAGCCGCAGATCCAGTCCATCCGCCGCATCCGGGACATGCAGTGGGACCAGAAGGGCACCTTTGTCACCCCCGATGTGCCCTCCGACTGAGCGGGCCCCGGGAGCCGCGGGCACGGCCGGCGCGGCACCTTCCTTCCCTGCCCATGGCACATTCCCGGGATGTACCTGACCTTGCGAGGCAATTAAAAACCCCAGAAGACTCGAGCTGCCGCGGCCGGTGACACACGGGGGGGGGGGCGGCCCTGCTCCCGGTGGGACCGGGCTGCCCGGCGGGGAGCACACACGGGAAGGGCGGGATCGCGGGGGGGGGTGGTGCCGGTGCCGGTGCGCACCGGTGCTGCCGGCGGTTACCGGTCACCCACCCGCGGTGACTGCGCTCCATTGGAGCCCGGCTCCTCCTTCCCGCGCTCCCGCCCCGTTACCGCGGCCCGGCGCGCGCTCCCGGTGGCCGGCGGCGGGGCGCATGCGCGGGGATCCCGGCCCGCCGTGCGCGTGACGTCGCCGCGTCTCGCGCCGCTCCGGGCCGGCCCCGGCCCCGGTCCCGCTCCCGGTCCCGGTGAGTGGAGCTGGGGTGGGGGGGGCACGGGCACGGGCACGGCGGGGAGCGGCTCGGGCAGCTCCGGGCCGGCGGCGGCCCCGCTCCCGGTCCTGGTCCCGGTCCCGGTGAGTGGAGCTGGGGTGGGGGGGGCACGGGCACGGTCACGGCGGGGAGCGGCTCGGGCAGCTCCGCCGCTGGCTCCCGCGGCGCGCAGGTGCCAGGGGCGGCCGGGAGCGGCGCTCGGCAGCGGGGGGTGCGGGCGCCGGGAGCCCGGAGCTCGGTGGGTGCGCGGCGCTGGGGGGGGGGGGTGGCAGCGGCGAGCGGGGCGCGGTGCTGAGCGGTCGGTGCGGGGTACCCGGTGCGGGGTGCGTGGGGCCGCGCAGGGCGCTTGGGGCCATCGTGCAGCACCGCGCAGGGTGCCCGGTGCGGGGTGCCCGGTGCGGGGTGCCCGGTGCGGGGTGCGTGCTGTGCAGCGCGCGGGGCAGGGCAGCGTGCTCAGTGCGGTGCAGGATGCGTGCAGAGCATGGGCAGTGTAGCTCAGCGTGCACAGCATGCAGGGCAGGGTGCTGGGTGCTGGGTGCTCCATGTACCTGCTTTTCCCCCTCACTCCTGCCTTCCGGTGGGCTCCCCTCACCCTCAGTGTCCCCTGCGCCCCTTTGGGAGCCCAGCCCCAGCCCCAGCACCCGTGTATTGCCCTATGGGACAGAGATGCGGGAGCGGGCTCAGGCACATTGCCCATTGGGAGGCACCCACGGGCTGGGACTGCCTGTGCGTCCCTCCAGGCCTCCTGGGTGAGCGACTGCTCCTGTGGGTCTCATTCAGCATCAGCCTCCCGGCAGGTTTGTGCAGCAGCTTCTGCTGGGGTCTGCAGCCTGTGTCCCTCGGCAGGGTTCCTGTATGGCCATGTCAGTGCCTCAGCCCACCCAAAACACCAATGCTGTCCCTGCTGTGCCCTGGTGCTGCGTGGCGGGGATATGAGATCCATGCTGTGCCTGCAGCACGCTCAAGGACTCATGGCCAGCATCACCATCCCTGCCGCTGCCGGCAGCACAGGCTGGGCTGCAGCCTTCCACGGGAAGGACATGGTTTGCATCGCGTGAGGCTTTGTTCCGTCCCTCGCTGTGTTTGTTTGCATGTGTGGACTCTGTCCAGAGCACACCTCACAGCTTGAAACCCCCTCATGCATCTTCCCCTCCGCACAGCTGGGCCATGCTCACGCTCAGGAGCCAAGCGAGGGCGAGTGGAGGGATTGAAGTGATTTGTGCTAACAGGGTTCCAAATTTGATGTTGCTTTTCTGGGAACACTGCAGCGCGCACGTGGGGAGCCTGGTGAGAGCCAGCGCAGGTTCGGATGTGTCCTCGGTGTGGGTTTGTGGTGCTGCCCGGCTGCAGCCTGTGCGTGTGGCACCCGGCCGGAGCAGATGGACTGTGCTGCCTGCAGGGTGCTGTTGGTGCGGGGGGCACTGAGCCTCCTGTGCTCTGTGGGTCGGTTCTGTGCCTGTGCGGGTGTTTGGGCAGCACTGTTCCATAGGGAAGCAGTGGCTGGCTGTTCCGGAACACAGAGCATCACTGCTGGGCCCAGCCATGAGAGCCAGGTCCATCCCTCAACATCTGATGGTGTGTCAGCTGAGCTGGGGCAGCCTCCACCGTGCTGCATCCAGCCTGAGGCCCTTGGCTCAGGGTGAGCAGCACGGTGTCCTGCAGCGGTGGCTGAGCCGTGCAGGTCCTTCCCACCTCACCTGGAGCCGGTGCTGCAGCCACATTAGGGGCACTGCTGCAGGGGGATACGGGTGGAATCGCACCCTCCGCACTGGTGCGATGTCCCAGGCTGGGGTGCAGAGGCAGGAGCTGCCATGGGGTCTCTCCAGGATGGGGTTCGCCAGGATGGTGCCACTGCCTCCTCTGCCTGTAGGTTTTACAAATGGTATTGGCAATTTCTGTGCTATTTTAAGAAGATCCTTCCAAAAGCAGTTTGTGTTGCAGATGGGCCGAGCTGAGCCTCGGAGGGATGTGCGGGATGGCTGGAACGCCGTGAAACGCAGCGACTCTTGAGGATGTTTTGGAGGGAGAAAACAACCACTTGGCCGTTGGTCTTATTTGTGCCGCACAGAAGCATCTCCTGGTGAATCTGTGAAGCGTTAGGAAGCCTCAGCAGAGCATGTTCCACGTTGGATTTCACAGCCCTCTGAGTGCAGGCAGCAAGTGTGAGGCTGTGTTGTCATCTGCCTGCTTTGTTTTGTACCATTTTGAAGCCTTTAGTCGGTGCAGTTCTCCCAAGCCTTTGTCTGCCTCCATGCTATCTAACAGTGAATGAAGCTTCTTTTTCCTCTCTTCCGTCCCCATCCTTCTGCACTGGTCCCACCGTGCGGGTGCAGGCAGGAGCATGGCTGCAGCACTGCCCATAGGTGCCATGCAGCGTGCAGGAGATCCCCGCGGGGTCTGCAGACGAGAGCCAGCACCCGCAGCAGAGCTTGCTCAATGCGCGGTGCTCGGAAGTGAAGCAAGTGGCTGGTTCCATCCTGCATTCCCTGCTGAGCGAGCCCAAACCCAGACGGGGAATCCACACCCAAGGTGCTGCTCCGTGGAGGAATGACCACTGGGTTTCTGGCTCCGGGGCTGCTGCAGTGGGGCAGGGGGAAGCAGCTGCTCTCATTCCTGCTCTGTGCTGGGTCCTGTGGCAGAGCAAGGGTTGCATGCAGGGGCAGCCCTCGGTGGCCCAGCGCTTGCAGATGTAAACGGCAGCAGAGCTCGCAGCTGGGCTCTGCAGACAGGAACTGAGCCGTGAAGCACTCGGATGTGCTGGGCAGGGTAATCTGTGTTACAGAGCAGCGCGTCTCGGAAGGACCCGGTTCCTGTTCTGCCATCATGGCTTCACCAGGGCTTGCGTGTCCTCGCTGGGGCTGTGCCTGCACGTGGGCTTTGCACCATATCGAGCAGGCAGCCACGTATCCACTGTTGTTGAAGTCGGTGCTGGGCAGCACGCTGTGCCCTCCCCAAAATGACTGGCTTTGGGAAAACACCAAGTGCCTGCTCTTGTGGCAGCTGATGTGCTGAGCCGTGGTGGAGATCCTGAGGCTGGCCCATGCTCAGGACCATGTACTCGCCAACCAGGAGCCATGGGAGCAGGGATAGGGCTGAGCAGAGCGGGGATGCAGGCAATGGAGCTGCACAAGGGCATCACATCACCCTCTCCTCAGGCGGTGCCTGCAGCGCCGGGGATGGCTGGTGCTGCTGCATGGGGAAATAAAATACTTTGATTTTGTTTCTTAAGCAAATCTGAGGTTTTGGGGTTTCTCTTGCAGAAACAATTTTTTATTTGCAAATCCCGGTTTTGTGCGTGCAAGAATGGAGCTTGTTGAGGCTCAGGGTTTGGCGTGTGGATTGGGAAAATATTGCTTTTGAAGATACTTGGGTTTTTTCTAACAGTTCCTCTTCTCTTTCTCCCTGTTGCTTGTCGGGCTCTGACCACCCACATTCACACGGGGAATCTTTGTTTGGTTTTGAGAGGGAAGAGTTGTCTGCACTGAGCGTGGTGAATGAACCCGGAGGCTGCAGGCGCCTTCATCCCCAGAGGCAGCGATGCAGAGTAATTAACAAGAGCTGAAGCTGTGAGCCGGAGCTGTGGGTTGATGAAAAGGCTGAGGTGACCCTGAAGCACTGAGCTCCTGTCCCCTGTGGGACAGCGGAGACTGCACCGATCCCATCCATTGCTGGGGTCACAGACACCCCCCCAGCTCTGGTACCCATCCCTTGGGGTACAGAGCAGTGTGGGGGGATTCTCTCTTCCCTGCCTGTATCCCCTCACCCTGCTGCACCTCCCAACCCTGTCCTCGATCCAGGGGGGTACATGGTGAGCCCCTTCCCTCCTGGCTTTACCAGAGCTTTGCAGCATGCGGTGGGTACAGTGGGTGCCTCCATCACTGTCTCCTGCCAGCAGCTTTCACTTCAGGCATTTCATAATTAATAAGCCAGCTTGAGACAAAAGCAGTTGCCCTACAGAGAGGTTGGCATTGGGAATGCTGTGGTTTCCATCGCCGGACGATAAAATGCCATTGCTGTGCTTGGAATGAGAGGGGGGTGGAGAAGATGCTGTAAATTGGTGGGATTTTTATTGTTTCAGGAATACTGTAGCATTAAGCAGGATAATAAAATGTTTTTCTAATCATAACAGCCCCGAGGCGATAAACAGACAGGAGATTTGTGCTGTGAAATGTCTGTTGATGTGATTTAGAGCCGTTAAAGCGGGCTGGCGCACTGTGTGTGCCCCTGGCCAGCTCTCCTGGGGTGCTGTGCCGGGGTGCTGCGATGGGGACGCGCTGTGTGGCTCAGGGATTCCACCTCAGCCTTGCCCGAAAGCTGGTGTTGGAAGCTGCAGTCCTCAGGGCATCAGATTCTGCTGGTTGGTTTTTGTAGGTACTCAGCAGAAAGAATAAATTCCATATATCCCTCCATTGTGCTTTGGGAGAAAAATGGTCTTTAGTGGAAGACCCTCACCAGTGGCCTCTGGGCTGTGGGAGTCCCAGAGTCCCAGCCTGGTTTGTGTTGGAAGTGACCTTAAAGCTCCTCCAGCTCCACCCCGTGCCACGGGCAGGGACCCCTTCCACTGGAGCAGCTTGCTCCAAGCCCCTGTGTCCAACCTGGCCTTGAGCACTGCCAGGGATGGGGCAGCCACAGCTCCTCTGGGCAGTGTGTTCCAGGGTCTCAGCATCCTTGGAAGCACCGGGATTTGTGGCCTGCAGTTCGGCTTTATCAAAGCTGGAGCACCTTTCTCTTCCAGAAGCAGAAGCTGTTCTGCTCCTGATGTTGCTGTTCTCACCCCTTGGTGGGCTGAGAGCAGCTTCTTCCTTCCGGGCGCTGTAGGTGCCATCCAGCAGCCAATCTCACACACACAGGAGTGGGTTCTTCTCACAGCCTGGGGCTGTCGCTCGCTTGCAGCCTAGGTTTGCACAGAGCTCCTGAGCGCTGCAGCATTGCTTGGGGTGGCAGCAAACCGTGGGGAGGGTCGGACCCTGCTCCTGCAGGACGATCCCGCTGGGATCCATCCTTATGCTGGGGATGAACAAGGAGCTGTGGGTTGTGCACCAGGGCTGGTGTCGCAGAGATGGGTGTTTGTGCTGTGCTCGCTGCTTCCCAGGATGCTCATCCGTTTCCTGGTGAGTGTTTTAACACGTGTTGGTCCGCTTTTGCTCCAGCTGCTCTGAAACTGGGCTGGAGAAACACCCCGAGCGGCTGTGTACCAGCAGCTATTCCCTTCCTGCTCCTCGGGCCCTGCCAGCTCTTCCTGGTTTTCCTCCCTGAGGGCTCATTTGACCCCTCTCCAGTTTGCTCCTGCCTCCTCGGGACATGAGCAGCTCTGTCCTGCTTAGCGGCATTGGGGCTTTGAAAGGCACATCAGAAGATGCCACTGGGAGAGGCCAGGAGAAGAGCAGCTGCTGTCCTTGGAGGTGACAGCGCTTCTGGGCATCCTCAGGCGAGCTGTGTTCATTGTGTGGATGAGCTGGAGACCATCACTTGAGTCATTGGGTTTTGCTGATTTGCAGAGATGTGAGCCTAGATCTGCTGGGTTATTTCTTGCTGACCACAGCTTCTGCTGCTGTCCCACCACAGAGACATCTGCAGTTCCTCATGCTTTTATGAAGCACCGATGATTTGAGCACAAGTTTTCCAGGCCACTCCTACGTCTTCTGGGGAAGTTGCAGTTAACAGCAGTCATTTCTGGGAAGGGTTTAATGAAAAAGGCTTTTTATTTGATCATCTGGAGCTTCGTGTGGAAACCGGTTTTGTTGGTTGGTTGTGACACTTCGCTGCTCGAACATAACAGACTCAAGATGTTGCTTCATCCCTGCAGATGGTCCCCGGTTCCACTGACATGGGGCTGCTCCCAGCACAGCCACAGGTGAAGGAGGAGCTGGAGGCAGCAGTGGGTTTGTGCTGGCTGCTGGTGGCTACGGAGCTACAGGCGATGGCGCGCTGCAGGTGATGGCGTGCTGCAGTCAATGGCACACTGCAGGTGATGGCACACTGCACACTGCAGGTGATGGCACACTGCAGGCAATGGTGCACTGCACACTGCAGTTGATGGTGCGCTGCAGTCAGTAGCACACTGCAGTTGATGGCGCACTGCACACTGCAGTTGATGGTGCACTGCAGTCAATAGCACACTGCACACTGCAGTTGACGACGCACTGCACACTGCAGTTGACGGTGCACTGCACACTGCAGGTGATGGTGCACTGCAGGTGATGGTGCACTGCAGTCGATAGCGCACTGCACACTGCAGTTGATGGTGCACTGCAGTCAATAGCACACTGCACACTGCAGTTGATGGTGCACTGCAGTCAATAGCACACTGCACACTGCAGTTGAAGGTGCACTGCAGTCAATAGCACACTGCACACTGCAGTTGACGGCACACTGCACACTGCAGTTGATGGCGCACTGCACAGCCAGGCAGGAAGTCTGCAAGCGTGTGTTTGTGTCTGTGCACGGGCGAGGGCTGGAGCTGTTTCCGGAGCAGCGTGTCCGGGGCTGGGCTGTGAAACGGCCCCAGCTCCCTGCACCAGATCACTGCGGTGCTGGTGAAGCGTAACCGGGGATGCAGCTGCTGCTCTGCAGACCTGCAGCCTTGTCCGGGACTGGAGTCCCATGGCGGATGGAGGCCAGGATGGTGTCGAGCAGGAAGCCTTGCAGGGAAGGAGGGCGATGCGTGCGCTGCGGATAAGCTCCGGTGAAGTCCGTGCTGGGTGGAGTTTGCCTCTGGTTTCCAGTTAGTGCTGAAGTGGCCTTGTGGTGTTCAATGGCAGGCGGGCAGGGGGGGAGGAGACGTGGGTGTCTGGAATAACAATTAGTGTCTGTGCTTGAAATGTTCTCCAAAACAACCTCCAAGGCCGGGACGCTGTCGTGCGTGCAGGGGGAGCTGACTGTGGGAAGGGCCCAGCCGCAGCAGCCCCATGGCAAGCCTGTGGTCCCATGCACACACTGGGAGCAGGGTGCCAGCCCTCCTGCTTCATCCCAGCATGGGTGCAGTCCCTGTGGGTGCGGACATCGTGTCCTTGTGGGAAAGCTGGCATCCAATGCAGTGTTCCCTGCTGGAGGGGTCTGCGTGCTCTGGGGGTCCTCAGCGGGTGGTGAGGCTGGGGAGAGCTCTGCTCCTTGGGCTGGAGCCAGGGAGGTCCTGGCAGCTCTGAGTGCTGAGGTTGGCATCCCTGTGACCCGCCCTTCCTGGAGAGTCCTCTGGGCCCCATCTCCTCGTGCTGTCACTGCTCTGGCACTCTGTTCATAGTCTGACTTTTGCCCAGTTCCAGCACTCGTACCGAAGCTGCAGCAGGCGAGGCTGGAGCGGCTTCCTCTGGGACCGGCTCTTGCGCCGGTCACTTGTATAGGATGGAAACGTGCCATGTCCGGACTGTTGTCCCCCGGGCTTTGAACATCCCAGATGCTCCTGCTGTCCTGAGGCTGCTCCCTTCCAGGAGGCTTCACTTCCTAAAGGAGCAGCCACTTTCCCACTTCCCTCCATGCCATCTTTTGCCTTAACCCTGTGAATGCTGCCGTGGTGAAGCAGTGCCAGTGCCAAGCTGAAGGCATGCCCGTGCCGTGTCTGGGTCCCGGCGCTGACCATGAGCTGGGATCACCCTTCCCCTGTGCTCGGAGCGGGGCTGTGGGCAGGAGGGGAAGGTGCTGGGCAGGAGAACATCACCCACCAGCACACACAGATGTGTGTGATAAATCAACGTTGTGCCTTTTCTTCCCCATTAGGTATTTTCGTGGCCACCAGTGTTTCAGCATGAAGCTTGGCTAGAGCAAAATGGACTTACTGGGGAGAGGTAAGCGTGTTTGGAGGGTCCATCGCAGAGCTGGTTCCCTTGTGATGCTGGTTGCGGGAATATTTCATACATCTGCCACCCCACCACTGCTGCCCTGGTAATACTGCGTCACCTTTGCAAGCTGACAAGACAGGGTTGAAGCCGTGTTTGTACTCATGTCCCATCCGCATGTGAAATGAGGAAGACTTTGTGCCTGTCAGACCTCTTATGTGCTCGTTTGTCACTTCCCCACTGGCTCCATCTTCCCCATGCTCCCTGCTCCCATACCCGCCTTTCCCTGCTGCACTCAGTTGGCTGCTGTGCTGTGATTTCTGCTCCCCATCACCAGCTGCACTGGTTTTCCTGCCATGATGAAGCCCCGAGAGCTCTCTAATTCCTGCGGGAGTGGAGGGCTCTCAGATGCAGCTGGGGCTTCTGAAGGACCACAGTGTCATCTGATCAGACAGCTGTGCCACTTCATTGTGCCGTGCTGTTTTCCACCAGAATATCTGCTGTGGAGGCAATTGGTCATCCCTCTCCTCACAGAGTAATGGGACCCATAAACTCTGGGGAATTCTTAGTGGGGAGTTGCACAAAAGGGTTGGAAATAATTGGGATTGTTGGTGGTTGCTCTGCAGACCGTGCTGAGCACTGTCATGGACACACACACGTGGATGCTTGTTCAGCCTGCTCAGGTAGACCTGAGTGATCCCACTGGGGGGGTTTGCTTTGCTTCAGCCATCCCAGTGCCCACGGCTGCTGTGCTGGAGGCAGAGCAGGGCTGTTGTGCAGCAGGAGCAGTGTGTGCTGCAGCAATGGGGAGAGGCTGGAGCACAGCAGGAGGGTGAAGGTCTGCTCCCCAACGTCAGCAGCATCCTCTCTGCCTTCCTGCTGTCCCACAGTAGAGCCAGAGCTTCCCATCCATGCTGTGGGCATGGCCCGTCCATGGGGGGAGCTGTGGCTCCCCAGTGGGCAGGATGATCCCCAGGGACACGCTGCTTTGTGCTGGTAGGCGCAGAGCTGGTACCACCGGCTCCCATCCAGCCTCCTGCCTCGCACAGCAAAATGAGTGGGTCCCTTTGTTCCCTCCCGTGGCTGCTGGGAGCATCTTGGTGGGAAAGGCTCCCTGGAAGCGTGCAGAGAACAGAGCACTTCTGTGCTCCCAGCCTCCCTTTTGAACTGCAGAGCTTCCCTGCGAGGCAGCCTGGCTTGGGTTCCTTGACTGTAACTGTTCCAGTTGGCCTTACATCCCGACTGCCCCCGCTACATGGACTGGAATGGGTCTTGGGCATTGGAATGGGTCTTGCAGCATTTGCAGTTGTTTTTAGGGTGAAGGTTTCAGTAAACTTCCATGACTGAAACAGATGAAGACAGTGGGGAGGAGCAGAGCAGTGCTTGTCTTTTGAATGGATCTGACTCTGTGCTTGGTGCTGCCAGAGCTGTTTGTTGTTCCCTCTGATTTACATCTAAACAAATCACAGAATCCCAGCCTGGTTTGGGCTGGAAGGGACCTTAAACTCATCCAGCTCCAACCCCTGTCACGGGCAGGGACACCTTCCACTAAAGCAGCTTGCTCCAAGCCCCATCCAACCTGACCAGCATGGACCAGATGGACCAGCCCTTGACGTTTTGTCTTTTTTGTTGTATATGGGCATGTGCTTGGGAGTGTTTAACCTCAGTATGTTACCCAAGCCCTCAGCATCCTGTTTAACAGGATGTTCACAGTGCTGCTAAAGAACCACAGAAATCACTTTGGTGATGCTGTTCCTTTGCTGCTGGGATGGGAAAACATGTACCTGGGTGGGCAGAGGCCCATTACCTGAGTCATGGTGATGGATGGTATGAGCAGACGTGGGTAGCACAGAGCAGGGGATGGTGGGGAGCTGGCGTTTTCCCCCTCTGGGTAGATGGAGCAGGATGTCGGGGCTGGAAGGGGATGGAGCGAGTCCTGGGGCACCTGCATGGTTCTGGGCTGCCTGTGCTGGCAGGTAGGGCCGGGGCAGGGGGGGTGCTGGCTCTCCTGCCCGCTCCCTGCCCCAGAGGGCCGTCACCCCATCGCTGCTAAATGTGCTCTTTCATGGAGGGAGTTGAGAGGAGGAGAAGCCGCTTTTGAAGCAGTTTTTGGCCTGTCAGCAAAAGAAAGGGCACGGACGCCCCGTTCCTGGGCTCCGCTCAGCGCCCGCCCCGGCCGCAGGGTCACAAAGAGCTTGAATCCATGGGGAGCCCAGGGCAGGATTGCAAAACCTGCGGCACAGGCGGAGCGGGGGCCGGGCGGGAAGCGGTGCCAGCGCTGGCGGGGGGCCTGGGGCAGCGGCTTGAGGAGCCGCGGCTTCCTCGTGCGCAGCGCAGCGAGGCACAGAACAAAGGCTCCCGGTGCCACATGAGGTCTTGCAGGGCTCCGTGTAAGGTCAGTGTCCAGGGGAAGGGCTCCGCGTTGTGCTCGCATGCTTGGGTTTCTCGCAGCGTTTCGTGCTAATGGGGGAGTGCTTCTCCTGACTCAGACACTTGAAACTTGCATGAGGTGCTCTTGGTTTGCTCTTATTTCGGCTTTGCGCTCCCCTGGGAGAGCACGCTGACACTGAAGAAAGCACAGGGAGGGGGGGATGCTGAGAGAGGTGAGAAGACGGTGCTGAGCTCGGCTTGGGAGGGCAGGAGGGCTGCAGGGAGGGTTGGGGCTTCATCTAGGATGGAACGGGCTCTCTGTAAAGAGTTTTCTTGTGAGGACTGCCGGGCTGCATGGCCCCTCCATGGCTTTGCTGCAGCAGCAAACCCGTGTTTCTGGGTACACAAACTGTCCAGAAATAATCTCTTTGGGTGTGCTCCGAGACAGACTTTAATTACTCCTTCAGAAGGCACCTAGCCTGGAACTTGCTGATAAGTGGAAGAGGTGATGAAAGCCTGGGATGGTGTCAGCGTCCCGGAGGAGCCGGGCTGGATGCTGAGGTGCCGCAGGGGCTGGGCTGAGATCCTGCTCCTCTGACCGCACTGTTTCTCTTGCAGATGCCTGCTGGGATGAGCACTCGCTAGCTGAGAGCTGAAGCGTGGTCACCAGCCTGTGCAAGCAGAAGAGGATGCGGGTCACCATGAGGAGGGTGCTGCTGGCGGTGGGCTCGGTGGTCGCCCTGATGGTGACTCTGCACCTCGGCCAGCAGGTCCTGGAGTGCCAGCAGGTCCTGAGCGAGCGGAGGCACAGGCTGATGAGACCGGAGAGCGAGGAGCTGGTCATGATGGACTCCAACCACGTCGAGTACCGGTACAGCAAGGAGATGCCGCTGATATTCATCGGTGGGGTCCCGCGCAGCGGCACGACGCTGATGAGGGCCATGCTGGACGCGCACCCCGAGGTGCGCTGCGGCGAGGAGACCCGCATCATCCCGCGCGTGCTGGCCATGCGGCAGGCGTGGTCCAAGTCGGGGCGGGAGAAGATGCGCCTGGACGAGGCGGGGGTGACGGACCAGGTCCTGGACGCTGCCATGCAGGCCTTCATCCTGGAGGTGATCGCCAAGCACGGCGAGCCGGCGCGGTATCTGTGCAACAAGGACCCCTTCACGCTGAAGTCCTCTGTGTACCTGTCCAGGCTGTTCCCCAATTCCAAATTCCTCCTGATGGTTCGAGACGGCCGCGCTTCCGTCCACTCCATGATCACACGGAAGGTGACCATCGCGGGCTTCGACCTCAACAGCTACCGGGACTGCCTGACCAAGTGGAACAAAGCCATCGAGGTGATGTACTCGCAGTGCCTGGAGATCGGGCGCTCCCGCTGCCTGCCTGTCTACTACGAGCAGCTGGTGCTGCACCCCGAGCAGTCCATGCACACCATCATGAAGTTCCTGGACATCTCCTGGAGCGACACGGTGCTGCACCACGAGGAGCTCATCGGGAAGCCTGGCGGGGTGTCGCTGTCCAAGTGGGTGTCTCGGCTCCTGCCTCCGCTTTTCAAGCAGCATTCTCTTACGCAGAGCAGGTTAAGGCTAAAACTGAGGGCAAAGGGGCTTTGCTTGTGTTTGGGCATGGTTTCCAGGGGCAGAAGGGGCAGCACGTCCAGTTTTACTGCACAAGGTTTTGTGTTCCTGAGGAAAGGGAACAGTCTGTTGTACCCACCAGAGCAGCTTTCAGGAGCAGGTGACCATTTTATTAATCCAGCTTGGCAGCACAGAGTTTTTAGTCTCTAATTTGACAGGAACTGCTTGCTCTGAAACACGAGCTCTTTAATGCCTCTTTTCTCCACCCTTCCACAAATACCTTCCTAGAGCAATTAGTTTTGCTGCTTATGAAGAGCTTTCAGGGGTGAGCAGCAGAGCTTGCCAGCTTTGGTGCTGGTATTGCAGGGTAAAAGCAATACCTGCTCTGCAGAGGCACACCCCAGCCCTCCCTCCTCGCTGGCTGGCTCAGGGTGCTTGTCTTCTGCTGCTTTCTACTCCTCTTTCACACCCCAAGCCGAGCGTGGGATGACCCCCCCATACAGGGGACCCAGCCTGTGGGGCACTGGTGAACTCAGCCAAGGGCTGTTGTGTCTGATCCCAGCCTGTGTGTGAAATCCAACCTTAGCATCTTGGTTTATTCCTTTATTGTTTCCCCCAGGATAGAGAGATCAACAGACCAGGTCATCAAGCCGGTGAACATGGAGGCCTTATCCAAGTGGATCGGGCACATCCCAGGGGATGTGCTGCAGGACATGGCCCACATCGCACCCATGCTGGCCAGGCTCGGCTACGACCCCTACGCCAACCCCCCCAACTATGGCCACCCCGACCCCTTGGTTGTCAACAACACGCACAGAGTGAGTGTCGGGGGGCTGTGCACCCCAGGGCCCTCTGGAGCCAAAGGGGCTGCTGACCTGTCAGCAAAGAGCAGGGAACAAGCGGCTTCAGTGGGATGATGTTGGAACCATTGGAGTCTGGCGCGGCTCCGGCTGCTGCTGCTCCCTGTGCTTTGGTGCTGGGGGTGGTTTCTTCTGTTGTGGCCGGTACTGACCTCTGTCCCTCCCCGCTCCAGCCCAGGCCGGGGAGTTGCCGGCTGGATGATGTTATCCGGGATGCAGCTGCAGGCGCTGCGCCCGCTGCGGTGCAGGGGCAGCCACGGGCCGTGCTGTGGCCCGCAGCTCACCAGCTGCTGCCTGCTCCCGTGAGGAGGGCGAGCGGAGGCGCGTGGAGCAGCTGGGCAAAAGCAGCCGTTTTGTGGGAGCTGACTCATGGTCCTGGAGCAGAGCTGGAAGGAAGAGGCTGCAGAGCCACGGACAGCAGGAACGGAGCGCAGGGGGTTCTAGTGCTTTGGGGTGGAGCAGGTTCCTCCCTGAGGCCGGGCTTTGCAGCCCCATGACAGTGCTTGTAATTTGGGTGAGCTCTTTGGGTCACTGACGTGGAGCTTTCCGTACTACTCAGGGTGACTTGGGAGAACCGGCACAATGGTAAAGACCAAAATACTCTCCCCCTGCAGGCTAAGGGAGGAAACAGAGAATCGCTTGTGTCAGTTCCCTGCCCCCGCAGGATGCTGCTCCCTGTCTTTGCTCACAGTCAGGGCAAGGGAAACCTTCTGCTTTTGCCCCCTGCAGGACAAACACCCATCAGGGCATTTCAGCAGGCTCAGGCACACTGGGACATGGGACACAGTTCATGAGGTGCACTTGCTGATGCTGGTAGAGCCACTGCCCCGGGAGGGTCACTCCAATGTTCTCTTTTCCATAGGTTCTAAAGGGGGATTATAAAACGCCAGCCAATCTGAAAGGTCATCCGCAGGTAAGAGCATCTCCTGGCCCTTGGAGGTTTGGTTAATCCTGGGGGCCTGGTCCCTTGCTCCCTCTTACAGGCATTTGTGGGCTCGCAGCAGCCGCAGGCACTGTTCCTGCTCTTCCCTCCGTCCATGGGGATGATGGGGCTGTCCTTGCTGCTCTCACCCTCCATGCTGTGGCTGTTGATGTCCTGTGGTCCTCAGGCCCTGCTCATTCATCTCTGCCACCTCCTCCTGGGCTGCTTGTGTGTGTGGTTTGATGCTGTGGGTTTCTGTGTTCACCCGTCCGGATCTTGTGCTCCTCATTCTCTTTAAAACACTTTTCTACCTTGCTCTTTGTTCCACAACTCTTACTGTTGCTGTGGGTCGTGCCTGCGTGGGGAAGGGTGGCTTGTCTGATTTACAGGTTATAGGTAGGTCTTCTTGTCCTGGGGTGATGGTGTTCGGGGGTCAAATGCACACTATGGGGCTCCCTACTGAGAGAGCAGTGCTTGAAGACAGCTAAGAACCACTGTGTAGTGCAGAGCAGTCCAGCAGTGAAGGCAGAGGCTGCTGCTTCCCTGCCCTCGTGCTGCTTTCTGGGCCCTGAATGTTCCTTGTCTTGCTGCTGGGAGCACAGTGGAGATGGGTTAAGGTGCAGCCGGTGCCTAAAAGCTGACCCTTGTGTTTGTGGGCTGTTGCAGGTGACTCAGAACACATCATCCTCTCACTAAGGACATTAATGATTTCCAGGTAAGACCTTGTGCTTTAGTTTGGGACGGGGTGAACTCCTGCGGTCCTGCTTGTGCAATTCCTGTGCTATGGATTAGCCAGGCTGCTCCAGGCACACGCGTTCCACCCGTGACCTCCTTCACACTGGCTTTAGCTCCTCAGAGCAGTGCTGCTATGGGAGGTTCTTTGTCAGAAAGCCTTTTCCGAGCGCTGGAAACGGGATTACTTCAGCAAAGGCACAGTCGGCGCGCGGGAGGGTCATTCCTGGGAGTCCCTGCGGGGAGCCTTGACACGCCATGTGGAAAGGCAGAGCTGAGCCGAGCCGCTCCCCGCTGCCTTCTGGGACGTGCCGTGAGCCCGGGGAAGGGGAGCTAAAAGCAGCCACATGTGCTGTCGGCTTGGAAACCAAAGCTGCCAGCCCGGGGTTGTGCTGCAGACGCAGCCATTGATGCGTTGGATGATTTTCCATCTCCCTTGCAGCAAACCCCTGTGCTGAAACGTGAGATCTCTCTTCTCTTTGTGGCAGTGCTCAAGGCCACGTTGGACACAGGGGCTTGGAGCAAGCTGCTCTAGTGGAAGGGGTCCCTGCCCGTGCACAATTGGAGCTGGATGAGCTTTAAGGTTGCTTCCAACTCAAACCATTCCACGGTTCTTATTACAAATGACCCCTTAAAAACTAGTTTCTATGTAAAAGGAATGTATTGTGCTAAAAAAGCAAGATCAGAAGCATTGAGTGAGAGTAGGAGCTGGGTACCCATCATCCAGGTGCTGGGACATGGTTTATTTCTTGTCATTTTCTGTATCATGGCTGCTTTAAAACCCTTCATTGGCACCCGTGAGTGGATCCTGCTCCTGAGGCTGTTCTTTCTTTCTTCCAGAATGCTGCAAATGGCCTTTTGTTGCCCAACAAAGAAGAGTTTGCGATGGCACCAGTGGAAATCGGATATCCAAGCATATTGCTTGCTAATACTATTGCCAAAATGACTGCTCTATGGGAACGTGTTTGCATTTATTTGCAAAGCCCGAGCATTCCGCACGTCAGGCCCCGGGATGTGCGTCGGGAAGGGTCTGTTTGCCGTGCCCGGAGGACTCGTGTAGTCACACTTGGTGTCTGTACTGTGTTCTCTGCTCGTGGGTCTGTGATGGCACCGGAGCCCCCCCGGGAGCCGTTGGGTGCCCTCATGGAGCCTTTGTCGTGCGAGTGCCCCCCCAGCCCTTCACTGTCCCTTACAGAGGCTATTGCAGAGTTAATATATGAGCCCATCCCCGCCTCCTTGCCCCGTTGTCCACCATTAAAGTGTTGTTTAATAACGGTGTTGTAACAACGTCGTTTCCCGAGCTCTGCGGCATCACACACACCTCCCATCCACTGGGGGGCGCCTGCCGAGCCACAGAGGAGCGCGGCCGCTCCCTCCCGCTCTGTCGTTGTGGGCGCTGCTTCCGGGTGGTGCCGGTTCATTTCCGCCGGCGGCGCGGTCCGGTCCGGTGCGGTGCGGGTGCGGGTCCGGTCCTCGGGACCATGTCGATGTCGCACCTGTACGGCACGGACGGGGAGGATGGCGTGGAGATGGAGAGCTTCGAGGTGTCGGACTGGGACCTGCAGAACGAGTTCAACCCGCACCGGCAGCGCCACCGGCAGACCAAGGAGGAGGCCACCTACGGCGTGTGGGCCGAGCGCGACTCGGACGAGGAGCGGCCCAGCTTCGGCGGCAAGCGGTGCGGGCGGCGGCGCGGCAGGGGCCGGGGCCTCGGGACGGGCCGGAACCTCCCGGCCGGGCGGCCCCGCTAGTACCGGCGGAGGGGGGGGAGAGGGCTCGGGCGGCGGCCCTGCTCCATGGGGGTTTGGGGGCTGTCAACGCGCTCCCACCTGGGCCGGGGGTGGGGGGCTTTGCCTGCTGCCTGTCGGGGTGGGGAAACGGTTAATGCCCGCTGGAGCGGCGATGAAGCGCTCTCCGGTTGATAACGTGCTGCTCGGAGGGGAGGGGGTTGAGGCGCAGCAGCTCCCGGCTCTCTGCAGGAGCTCGCACTGCTCCGCTGGAGCAGGAGTCACTCGTGGCTGTTGTTCCGCTGCAGCTCCAGGGATTACTCGGCCCCCGTGAACTTCATCAGCGCGGGGCTGAAGAAGGCGGCGGCGGAGGAGGCGTCCGAGGACGACTCGGATGAGGATGAGAAGCCGGTGAAGCAGGAGGAAATCCCGAAGGAGTTTGTGTCGAAGAAGTTAAAAACGGTGAGTTACGGGGCAGGCTTCGGGTCTGTGTGCTGTGCTCAGCGCGGCTGGGGCTGGAGTCAGACCTGCTGGGCAGCAGTGGGGCACTGAGGAAAGGAAGAAGTCATCAAACCCATAGAGCCCTGTGTGGCAGTGTGCTGCCTGGGGAGCCATTCTTTCTGCCTTTGGTAGCTATTCCGATATATTGTTGTGTGTTCTCAGGTCCTTCTATCTTCTTTAGTGTTGCCTTTGGTCAGCTGAGGTTAAAGTAGAAGCATGCTCCTGGTTTACAGCCTTCCAAAGGCTTTCTTTTCTTATCTCACAGAACAGGGTAACCAGCCTAAGCATGTTGTAGATTAAAAACCTCAATGTTGTGTGGTGGGTTTTTGTTTGTCTCTTTTAACAGGGTGGCAATTTCAAGCCCAGTCAGAAAGGCTTTGGAGGGGGAACAAAGTCTTTTGTGGACTTTGGCAGCTGGGAGAGACACACAAAGGGAATTGGGCAAAAGCTGCTCCAGAAGATGGGTTATGTCCCTGGAAGAGGTCTTGGGAAGAATGCTCAAGGTACTGTGATTGGGTGTGGGGTGCATTGTTAACTGGTGTTTCGGGGAAGAGACTGGATTCTGCCATCTCCAGGGGTCTTACACCTTCCTCCTTCACTTGCATCTTTTGCAAGTGATCTGGGTCCTCATGATAACCCTCAGCTGTGTTTGAGTTACCAGAGGCCAGTTTTATGCTCTTGTTGTTTTGCAAGAGCACAAGGAAAAAAGGAGGTAAATTGCAAAGGAAGTCAACAGAAAAGATGTTATTTTATGTGATAGAATAAAAAGCAATGAAATGCAGGTATGAATAATAACTTGCTTTGGTTTATTTAGTGTGTGCGGGAATTAAGTGATTTGATAGCCACTAAATCAGTGGAGTGGGAAAGGAGACTGTAGTTAGCCAGAGGCAGGATGCTCTGGTGTTTGTGCTGGTTTGATAACTTAGGGTAGAAAAGCTATTGCTGTGCTCTCTCAGTAACTCTGACCTGACTCCCTCGTCGCAGGTATTATCAACCCCATCGAGGCCAAGCAGAGGAAAGGCAAAGGAGCTGTGGGAGCATATGGCTCAGAGAGAACCAGCCAGTCCCTGCAGGACTTCCCTGTTGTGGACTCGGAAGAAGAAGCTGAGGAGGTATTTGTACAGTTCTTGGTCTGTCTGCTTTTCTGTCATGTTGTATGCACAAAGTGTAGTTCTAATAATTAGCTTCTGTGTCAGAGAAAACTGTTGGAGCTCATTTGAGATGAGAAGCTAAAGATGTAGTACATTGATTGCATTCAGACATGTTTTCTTGTCACTGTGATGTTCTTTGTTGTTTCTGGCTCACGTTATTGCAGTATCTTGCCAGAACCCCATCTTCAAAGAGTCCCCCAGGTAAACAGTCTTTGTCATCTTTGGATTAAAGAAAAGAAAGCAGATCAGAAGCCCACTGCCAGCCCTGTGAACAGGGTTGCTGTTGCTGAGCTTTACTGCTTTGGTTTTGCTATGCAGCATTCTTCATGCGTCCGATGGGTTATTTTTCTGTGGAAAATAGAGGCAAATCTGGGACATGGCAAAGAGCAGGAACCACAACTCCTCTTTGTTCTTGTGTAGGAATATCAAAAGGAGCTCAGCCAGTGGCGGAAGGATCCCAGTGGAGGCAAGAAGAAGCCCAAATACAGCTATAAGACAGTAGAAGAACTGAAAGCCAAGGGCAGGATCAACAAGCAGCTTTCAACCCCTCAGAAGGAGCTGTCTCAAGTCAAGGTAAGGTTGATAACCCGACATGGGGCGCCCCTGGGGAGCAGTTTGTCCACTGTGGCACTGTGAGTGGTTTCAAGTCATGGGGAGAAGCTACGTTAAGAACTGTCTGGCTGCAGCCTTGGACTCATCACTGAATCATGTAATAGACCACTGCGTCACCTGGGACATTGGGTTTGCTTTTAAGCAAGGTCTTTGGCCTTGCTAAAATGCAAATTAACTCAAATGTGGGTTGTTTGGTTGTTAATTGCAAGTTAAGTCGAATTGTTTCACATCTGTCATAGATAAAGCAATCATCTGCTTCTGAAAGCACAGTTGTCCTTACTGGCACCCATCTTCTACCTGGAAGGGACAGGGAGGGGTTTGTCTCCTGTGCACTTAATAAAATTGCTCATCTAAAATTAATGCATCTTAAAAGTATAAAAGTACCTGAGACTCCTGTGCAGTAACAAATGAGGCACAGCTTGTGTTATCACTGCTTGTAGAATTACTCAGGACTGAGGTCAGAAGAGGAGGCTCTTACAGCTCTGATTCAGATTGTTTCTTATTCATCCTACTAGAGAGTAGGGCTTGACAGTGGCAATCCCAGTTGCCTCATTTGGAATACCAGTGGGTATTAATAGCCTCCCAGAGTATTAAAGTACTTGGAAATCTCTGTTTTTCAGCCTGGAACCAGGGATTTGCTCCTTTCTTTTTTTTTATGGAGTTATTTTAAAGACGCGTTTGTTCTTGTTTGTGGCAGGTTATAGACATGACGGGCCGGGAGCAGAAGGTTTATTACAGCTATAGTCAGATCAGCCACAAGCACAATATCCCAGATGACAGCCCTCAGCTGCCACTGGGCAAAGACTTCAAGCCCCAGGGCTTTGCCTTGCCCGAGCTGGAGCACAACTTGCAGCTCCTCATTGACATCACGGAGCAGGAGATCATCCAGAACGATCGGCAGCTGCAGTTCGAGAGGGACATGGTTGTGAACCTGACCCATGAGATACAGAAGATATCTGAAGTTCTCTCACACGAGGAGAAGGCAATCAGCAACCTCAGCAAGGTGCTGGAGATGGTGGAGGAGTGTGAGAGACGGATGCAGCCCAGCTGTGAAAATCCCTTGACGCTGGATGAGTGTGCAAAGATCTTTGAGACGCTGCAAGACAAGTACTATGAGGAGTACAGAATGTCCGACAGGGTAGACCTGGCAGTGGCAATAGTCTATCCTCTCATGAAGGATTACTTCAAGAACTGGGATCCCCTCAAGGTCTGTATCAGTTTGACTCATCTGCAGTTCTTCCTTGATGGTTTAAGTGGTCTTTATTACCTTGACTCCCCTCCTTCTTGTCCCAAATTCCTGATCAATCTGAAGAGAAAGAAATCAAACCAAAACTCTACTCTGCACCCGCTGTCAGGCCTTTGCTACAACTGATGGTTGCTTTTCTGTGAAGTGGCTTACAATTTAGGAGCTTCTAAGGTTAATATCAATCCCTTTCATGGGTGTTGGGAATAAAAAGCAGATGAAAGCCAAGCCTCTCATTCTTGGTTATTAGCAGAAGCAGGAGGTCTGTCTTTCAGGCAGTCAGGTACACACTGTCTATTCTTAATGCTGTTTAGACTGTGATAGGTGAGATCTGGGTCCTCTCTATACACCTGAACCAGTTCAGACTCTTCTCCTCCTGGAGGTCCATTAAATCCACAGAGTGGGATTTTCCTCTCCTGAGGCTTTACTAATCACAGCAGCAAGCTCCTGGCTTGGCTCTGGGCAGGTGAGAGAGCTGGAGCCAAGTGTACCATCAGCCTGCTTGCTCCTTGTAGATACCAGCTGAAATGAAGGGCAGAGGGTAAAGGCCGCTCATGCCTTCTCATTTCCAGGACTGCACATATGGCACAGAGATCATAGCCAAGTGGAAGAGCCTCCTGGAAAACGACCAGCTGTTGTCACACGGTGGGCAGGACCTGTCGACAGATGCTTTTCACAGGTAAAGAGCAAAAGGGTTTTACTTTGTGCAGCATCTGCAAGTGCTGCTTCCTCGGGGATGGAGAAGCACAGATACAAGTGTGCTTTCCAGATGATTCTCCTGATGGGCCTGTTAAAGTCCAGCTGTCAGCTGTATAAAAGGAAGTAGCTTTGAAATGGCAGTTACCATTTGGTTTATTTAGCCCTGGGGCTATAGCTTTAAGCTTAACTTTGATCTGTTTGGATGTTCCCCCCCAGACTGATGTGGGAAATCTGGATGCCATATGTCAGGAACATCGTGGCGCGGTGGCAGCCGCGGAACTGCGGGTCGATGGTGGATTTCTTGGATGGCTGGGTAAACGTTGTTCCTGTCTGGATACTGGATAACATTCTGGATCAGCTCATCTTCCCCAAGCTTCAGAAGGAGGTGAGGCGAGAAGGCTGCGTTAGAGTGAAGCTGTGCTCTGAACTAGAGTTTGAATTCAGTCAAGTAGAGCTTTTAAGATCCTGATTTGCTGCCTCTGCACTGGGGGCTTAGGGGTTCCTTTGTGACTCTTTGCAACTGGCCAGATATAATGCTAACAGATGGACTTATTTTAATCTTCAAGGTTGAAAGCTGGAATCCTTTGACAGACACAGTCCCAATCCATTCGTGGATCCACCCCTGGCTCCCCCTGATGCAGGCACGACTGGAGCCGCTGTATTCCCCCATCAGGAACAAGCTGGCCAATGCACTGCAGAAGTGGCATCCCAGTGACTCCTCTGCCAAACTTATCCTGCAGCCCTGGAAGGATGTGTTCACTCCTGGGTCGTGGGAGGCTTTCATGGTCAAAAACATCGTGCCTAAACTAGGTGAGAGAAGGCAAACAGCCCTGCAATCCTGGCATGTGCTGGTTGCTACCTTCCTCTCATACCTCAGAAAGGCACATGTTAACCTGGCTGTGGTGTCACCTCAGATAATATTATGAAGTTTCTCAGTTCTGGCAGCAAATCGCAATGGATGGAACTGGCAGTGTGCTGTTGTGGTGGCTGGGATCTGCCAGACAGTTTAAAGACCCCAGGTGTCCCTTAGGGCAGTACAGGTGTTCCTCAAGCCACGTGTGTTGCTGGTGAAGTAGGGCAGGGCACTGACAAAACTGAGTCACGTTCTTTTCTAATTCTTCTCCCCCTTTTCCCAGGGATGTGTTTGAATGAGCTCATCATAAACCCCCACCAGCAGCACATGGATGCCTTCTACTGGGTGATCGACTGGGAAGGGATGATTTCTGTCTCCAGTCTTGTTGGGCTGCTGGAGAAACACTTCTTCCCAAAGTGGCTGCAGGTGAGAGGCTGTGGGGGCCGAGGGAACATGCCTGATTACCTGTGTTTTAGTGACTTCTGCCTAGAAATTGCTGCTCCAGTGCTGAAATGCTTTAACTGCCACTAGTTACTGAGGTGATTTCCACTCATAGCTCCATATACATCAGAACAGACTGGGTCCTAAGACAGAGTCCTCTCACTGAAAGCACAGTAATAACCCAAGTGGCAGTCAGGACTCACTTCCATCAATGTACCAGTCCTACATTCATCTGTCGCATTGTTTTGCAGGTGCTGTGCTCTTGGCTGAGTAACAGCCCCAATTATGAAGAGATTACAAAGTGGTACCTGGGTTGGAAGTCCATGTTCTCAGACCAAGTGTTGGCACATCCATCCATCAAAGACAAATTTAATGAAGCTCTTGATATCATGAACCGAGCTGTTTCCTCCAGTGTCGGTAGGTGGCTTGTGGTGATGGCAGCACTACGATGCCTGGTTCTTGTGAGCCTGTGTTTAGACAGTATTGTAGCAGCTCCTGGGTGCAGTGGCCATGCAGAATGATACTATGGGCAAGTGTTGCTTAAAGAGGAATTCACCTATTGAGAAATGGGATAAGGGGAATGGGAATGGTTTTAAACTGACAGAGGGGAGATTGAGATGAGCTCTGAGGCAGAAGCTCTTCCCTGTGAGGGTGCTGAGGTGCTGGCACAGGGTGCCCAGAGAAGCTGTGGCTGCCCCATCCCTGGCAGTGTTCAAGGCCAGGTTGGATGGGACTTGGAGCAATCTGCCCTAGTGGAAAGGGTCCCTGCCTGTTTCAGGGGGTGGAACTGGATGAGCTTTTAAGGTCCCTTCCACCTAAACAAGTCTGTACTGCTGTGATTCTATGACTTTGTGTGTCCTGAACTGGAATTCACCCCAGACCTTGTGCTGGGAAGGGACTGGGACCTTGTTCTCACCTGTTCTGTCTCTCCGCCCAGGCGGGTACATGCAGCCGGGCGCAAGGGAGAACATCGCGTACCTGACTCACACCGAGCGGAGGAAGGACTTCCAGTATGAGGCCATGCAGGAGCGGCGGGAGGCTGAGAACATGGCCCAGCGCGGCATCGGCGTGGCCGCCAGCTCCGTGCCCATGAACTTCAAGGACCTCATTCAGACTAAGGCAGAGGAGCACAACATCGTGTTCATGCCCGTGATCGGGAAGCGGCACGAAGGGAAGCAGCTCTACACCTTCGGCCGCATTGTCATCTACATCGACAGGGGCGTTGTGTTCGTGCAGGGGGAGAAGACGTGGGTGCCCACCTCCCTCCAGAGCCTCATTGACATGGCCAAATGAGGCCCTGCTTTGGACTGCCCAGACCAGCTTGTGGATGTTTTTGGTGCGAATTTCTTGGAATAAAGAAGAGAGAGCTTCATAAATAGACTGAAGCTGTAGCTGTGTGCCAGGACTTTTTTCCTAGAAGAGCTGCTGAGGTAGTGTCAGGAGATGAAATGACACGTGGGAGTTGGCATGACAGGAGGAACAAGTGTTTCAGTGCTTGTGTAACTGCCACTGGTGACAGCGTGTTGAAGGGACCGTGGGCACTGATTCTCTGCTCTCACAGCACAGGAGTGAGGACTGGTCTGGACAAGTCCCCAAGGGCTCCAGTGACAGAGTGCCTGCTGCACTGCTCTGGCAGCAAGTTACTGTCCCTCTTGGCCAAGGACACATCCCACTGCTCTCTGGCTGTGCTGGTGGCTCCCTCAGCCTGGTGCCCACCCATGGGGGCTGGGACCCCTCTGTCCATTAGCCCAGAGCTGGAACATCAGGGGACCTTTTCCCAGCAGATCAGAGACCATGTGCTGCTGCCCTGTGAGAGGTGGGTTTTAATTAAATTAATGTGCTGTCGTTGAGATAACTCAAAGCACAGCTTTACCTTTTATTAAATAAGATACAAAACTATCACCACCACGTCCATGCTTGAGCCTTGCTGCAAAGCTGCCATGTGCAGAGCCATGGCCCCAGGGGCTCAGGCCTTAGCGGCAGCAGAGCAACAGCGCTCAGCTCCATCCTCCCTCCTGATGATCTCCAAGTCCTCGCAGTCTTGGTACGTTGGCTCCTCTAGGAAGTCCCAGACCTCTGGGGAGATTTGCTGCAGTTTTTGGAGGGGGAACCAGTGGATGGAGGTGTCGTTGAAGGTGTCCAGGTAGCGAGGATGAGGGGGGAGTGCTGCTTCCTCTGTCGCTTTCAAAACCTAGAGAGCATTTGGGGAAAGAGTTACATGTGATGGAGAAGAACTTGTCAGAGAAGTCCAGTTAAGAGTCAGTGAAGCTGAGGCTGGTGTTACGTTAAGCTCAACCCATGTGCAGTGCATTCTGCAGATAAGAGTGAGTCTGAAGTGATTCATTTTTATATTGTGGCAGCCAGGAAACAAGGCTTAAAAATACCCACCCTCTCCCACGTGCAGCTAACTCCCTTTCTCAATAAAAGACACTTCCAACACAAAACCATGATGTTAACAAACTAGGGTCCCTTACCTTTGCTATATAAGAATAATCTCTCTCCAATACTCTTGACAACAGCCTGGAATGACAGAAGGTAGCATTAGACAACACTCTGAATTCAGCCAGCCATTGTACATCAGTGTGGGGGACAGAGGAGGTGGCTGATGGCTGCAAACCAGGCAGCAAGAAAGGGAGCAGAAGATGGAAATCAGTGTCAGAAACAACAGCGTAAAGGAAGAAAGGCAGCGCTGGAGGCCTCATCCCCCCTCCCGCAGGTACACCCACCTCTCCTCCATCCCTCGGAAGCTGTTCCCGATGATGACCATTTTGGACAGGGCCTCTGCAGACCAGTTCCTCCACAGCAGGTTGTTGTACAGGGCCTTCCCGCAGTGCACCATGTAGAACACCGTGGCTGATCCCTCAACGTCGTGTTTCCCCTCCTGCGGGTCCAACAACGCTACAGCCGCTCTCCAGCAGCGCAGCACAGACGGTAACAACCCCCGAGCCCCGCCGGGCCCCGCTCACCTCGTTCTCGGGGAGCAGCCTCATCCCGAGCTGCCGCAGAGCAGCCGCCTCCCGCGGGGAAAACACGGGGTCGAAGAGCGAGCACTGCCCGGGGGGCACCTGCGGGGAGAGGGGCGGCGTGAGCAGGGCCCCCCGATCGCTGGTTCCCCCCACGCCGGTACCGGAGCCCTACCCGCAGCTCCTCCAGCAGCAGCAGCAGGAACGCCAGTTGGTACCGGGCCGCGGGGCACGCTCCGAACCGGCCCAGCCCGTAGCACACGCAACGGGCGGGCGGCTCCGCGCTGCGGCCCAGCGGCTCCCGCACGGCACCTGCGGGCACGGAGAAAGGCGTCAGACCCGGTGCGGCGCGGGCCGCGGCCCATTTCCCCCCCGCCCCGCCGCACGCACCGGCGCTCGCGGCCCAGAAGCCGGAGCTCAGCAGATCGTCCCTGCGGGGAGAGCGCGGGTCAGCGCGGGCGGCGGCACCGGGGGCAGCGGGGCTGGGGCCGGGCTCTCACCGCGCCTCCCGCAGCCTTCGCAGCACCGCGCTGCCCTCCTCGTCCTCCGCCGCCGCCCGGCCCCGCCGCCGCCGCCACCCGCCCATGGCCGCCATGCCCCGGCCGCCGTAGCGCGGTCACGTGGGGCGTCATGGGACCGGAAGCGGCGGCGGCAGGAGCGGGCTGCGCAGCGGCACCGCCGTGGCCCGGCAGCGATGGCGGGGCCCGGCCCCGCGCCCTGGTGAGACCCGGCCCCGACCCCGGCCCCGCTTCCCTGTGCGGCCCGGGCTGGGCCGCGTTGTCCCGGTTCGGGCGGGGGGCGCTCCCTTCACCCGCTGGGAGCAGCACCCGCACCCCCGGGACCCCCCGGCTCCCCCAGGAACGGGCAGCGGCGGCCGGCGGCTGAATCCGGCCTTGTCCCCTTGTCCGGGCAGGGACTTGGTGCTTCAGCATCCCCTTTGGGTCGCCTTTGCGTTTGGCTTCAGCGTTCCCCTGCTCCTGCAGGAAGCTGCCGTGTGCCGAGCTTGTAACGGGCTGTACGGGGAGAAACAGCTCTTTACCGGCTCCTTACCAGTAGGGGTAGGCAAAACCCCGCACGCGGTGGTTGGAACTGGGAGCTGAGCGGTGCTGTGGGTAGGCCACCTTCTGGGGGAAGCCTCCCCCTTGTGCTCGCCAAGGCCCCTCTACCTGCAGTGACCGAATGAACAGCAGCAGCCTGTGGGAGCGCTTGGGCTGCGTGTGGTTAACGCTCTGCGATACCTGCTCCCTGTGCTCTGCGAGCCCAGGCCTCCTTCCTCGTGTCTCTGCTGCTTGTGGAGTCTATGTGAAGCCCACAAAAGTGGTCAAATTTGAGGGGTGGGAGCCTTTTTAGTGCCGTTTTTGTGTCTGAACTCGGTGTGATGGCGTAAGAGCAGCGTCTCTTCCTTTGTAACGACTTCTCCTTGCTCTACCTGAACTAATGGAGAGAGGTGTTTCCAACCATACCATCGCTTGTGTGCATGCTTTGCCTTGGTTTTAGGTGGAATTACTTTTTCCTGTACGATGGTTCGAAGGTGAAGGAAGAAGGAGATCCTACAAGTGCCGGGATTTGTTACTTCTACCCTCCTCAGGTAACACTGCTTTTGTTTCCATCCCTGCGTGGTGAGTCCGTGCTGATGGTTCTGGTTCAGGAATGATCGGGCTCCCAGGCATGGCTTTGGGTTCAGTCTGGTTTTGATTTAACCAGCCCCAGGGGGAGAGGAGTTCTGCTCCAGCAGACCCAGGGTGGAGAAGTGTTGTGGTTCTGAGCTTGGTGTGGGTGATGGCCTCTTCTCTGGGGATTCTGGTCATCCAGCAGAGTCCAGGTCTGTCCTGAGGATGGGAATAAACTCGTGAGGGATGAAAGTTCCCCTAAATAAGCTCTCAGTGATGATTTCAGTGCCTGCTCTGCTCTGTTTGATTTGGAATTGACTTGACCTTATAATTCATTTTTATTTATACCTGAATACAGTGGCGGGTTTTACTCCAAGTCCTTTCAGAACCAAAGAAACCGGCCCTGTTTCTTCCCTGCCTTCCTCCGCAGACTGTCCCGGACCAGCAGGAGCTGCTGTGTGGACAGATTGCCGGCGTGGTGCGCTGCATGACTGAGATTTCCGGAGTGCCTCCAAGCCTCATTCGCCTCAGGAAGCTCAAGTTTGCAGTTGTAGTGGATGGAGACTACCTGTGGGTGAGTGCAGGGGCTCTGCAGGCAGCCACAGAGCAAAAGCAGCGAGAGTCTGAGCTGCTGTAGCAAGCAGAAGGGCTTTTCTTCCAGGGTATGGACCCAGGTAGACCTGGGGAGAGCTGGGTGAGAACTTGCCGTGCACAACCCTGCATTGCAAGGTGGCTTAAGTATTGCTTACTGCAACCTGCAGCTGCGTTCACCCCTCATTTGTGTGTCCACACCTAACCTGTTTCATAAGATGTGCCTGGCAGTGGCTGCAAAACACTGAGGTCCATATCCTGATGTGTGTCCATGGGTTACTGGTGATGGCTGGAAACAGGATCCGTGTGCTGCAGCGTATAATCAGGACTCAGTCTCCCTGTTTGTGATAGTCTGATTATTCTTTCTTTCTAACCCTCAGCATTCCCTGCTGCAGAGCTCTGTCAGTGTCAGCATTCAGGGTGTAAGGAACAGTGTGCAGCAGAGTTGTGATAAAACTGCTCCAAACCATCCCCAGGCAGCCGGGCTGGGACCTGTCAGACTGATTTAACTGGCAGTGGCTGGGCTCTCCCTGAGGCTCTCCTCCTGGTGCTTCTGTTTCTCTCAGAGCCTAAGGAAAGCGTTTCCATAGCTGTAAATAATAAGTTAATTTGAGTATTACTTCATCTCAGGAAAACATTCTTGGCCATTAAAGCACCATGCTCAGTCATCTCCTGTGGGAAGGGAATGTGTCTGAAATGCTGGATTTCTGACATCATTTGTTTATCCTGTCTGTGCCAGGGCTCTTCTGTGGGTATTTTTGCATTTCCTCTTCAGCTGACTTGTGAATCTGGGGGATGTTTGCCTGCCACAGAGCTGCCTGTGTGCCTCTGACACTCGCTGAGAGGCGACAAGAGTTGTTCTCACCTGCTGCGCCTGGGTTTTGTCAGTAACCACACCTCATTCATGGCTTTCTGTCCTAAAGGTTCTGGGCTGTGCTGTGGAGCTCCCTGACATCAGCTGCCGGCGGTTTCTGGAGCAGCTCATCAGCCTCTTCACCTTCTACAACGGGCCTGTGCGCCGTGCGTACATGGTAAATGGAGATCTCTTCTGAAACGCTCCCATAGTGGCCCAGCTCTGCCCAGGCACACACGTGCTGCCTTCCTGCTAGCAAGGGGCAGAATCAGCTCATGTATCAAAGAACTGGGACTGGAAAAGTGCCCAGTCCCATCCTGCTGTTACTCCAGGGTAGTGTGGGGAGGCCCCCGAGGCCTGTGCAGTGACAGTATGTGCACTTGTGTCATCCACAGGCACTTCCCCAGGAGGAGCTGAGCAGGCAGTGGGACAGATACATTGAACATATCCAGAAAAACACCAGTGACCTCCACAGGATTTTCAATTCTCTCTGGAATCTGGACAAAACCAGGGTAGGAGCCTGTTCTCTGCAGTGTCTGGTTCTAAAGCTGCCTTAATGCCAATGGTTTTGTGGTTATTTGCTGCTTTGAGTATTTCCTAGGGTTCTCTGGCCTCACTTCTGCTGTTCTCCCCATGTAGGTGGACCCCCTGCTTTTACTGAAAGCAGCTCTCATCTTGCAAACTTGCCAGCGATCTCCCTATGTTTTGGCAGGCTGCATTCTCTACAAGGGTTTGTAAGTAACCACAGCCTTACCTAAAGGGTTAACTGCAATTTGCATCTGCCCCTTCCCAGGGCTGTGCTTCCAGAGGGCATCCAGGGAGCAGGGCAAAGGGCCAAGCTGAGCACACAGCTGCTGCTTATTGGTAGGAGCATCAGTGCTTCAGGCAGGGTAGTCCCTGTCTGCTGGTGTAGTCACAGAGGGTGAGTGGTTATTTGTGTTGGTAAGTGAGAGGAATGGAAGCATGAGGAGATGCAAGGTTTGGGTTTCAGTAAGACTCTGCTGTCTGCTGTCCAGCAGGACATGAAGACTGAACTCCTTTGGCTTTTTAGGTGGAAGTCAGTTAAGAAAGCTGTGTGAACGTTACTCTTCCCCATTAGTGTTCTCCTGAACGTGTGTGTGTCTGTGTTTCTGACTGACTTGTTGGCTGTCTGCACTGAGAGAAAGTGCACAGAGGAATGAGCCAGAATTTCCCATGAGAAGTGCTGGCTTCTCTCAGCTGAACACTGCCCGTAGGTGAAGATGCTGCAGATGTGAGCGACATCGAGGAAAGCCTCAAAGGTGGCCTTGAAAGACAGGAGGTGGCAAGTTCTGAGCATTTCTTGGCAAGAGCATTCAAGCACCATTTTTCTTTGGCATAAACTGTTCCTGTAACACCTTTTACAAGCACTGGAAACAAACCACAACGTGTGCATCTTTCCAGGCTGGCAGAGGCAGGCCAGGCGGGTTTAATAGAGTGATCTCAGACTTGCAGGCAGGACACAGTGAGTCACTGCAGCACCTTAGACTGGACGTGGATGTCTGACTTGAACAGAGTCCTGTCCTGCTCCTGCCTAACCAGTGTGTGTGATTTGTATCTCTGCTCTGTCTGCTAGAGATTGTCACCAAATGTCATGAGTTCTCTGAGCTCTAAATCTTACTAGAACACTGCAAAGGGCTTTGTACTTGAGTTAAACTCCTTAGAGTCTTTGGAGGATCTCCAGAATGTGGGTTTCAAGATGTAGATGGGAAGAACAGGAATGGCTTTGGAAGCCCCATCCAAGGGGCCTGTGCTGCAGGGTGTTGAGGGCTGCTCTCTCTGAGTCTTCTCTACTGCCCACAGCTCTTCATGGTGTGGTGGGAAGCCTGTATGAATTGTGGTTTAGGTCTTAGTAAAACCACATTTATTGGTCCAAAGTAGATGCCAGCAGGTGGTTTGCCTGAATTCAGAGTGGCAGTGACCCAAAGGAAAGAAGGAGACGAGGGGTCCTGTGGATCACACAGCTGTGTTGCTCTTATGTGGCCATGGGTTGGCTTCAACCTGTGTCTGGGGCTGGCTTCTTGACCCTTGCGGGGTGTCTGCCAGGACTGGGAGAGGTGGTGGTGCAGGGGAACCTTAGTGTCTCCCCAGAGGTTACTGAGCTGTGCAGTGGGGCCTTGCAGCACCCTCAGGTTGCTCAGGGTACAGTAAAGTCTGGTGTGAGCATCACTGCTTGTGCCGCCTCTCCTGGTGCGCTGAGCGATGGGAGTCTGTGGCTGAGCTTTGGGAAGTGGCACTGCTCAGGGATGACTTTGTCCTTTCAGGATTGTGAGCACCCAGCTGCCCCCTCCTCTCACTGCCAAAGTTCTCCTCCAAGGCAATGAGGCTCCAGGCCAGGTAAGCTGCTGGACACCTTCCCTGCGTGCAGGTATCATATGTGAGGATGTGATGTGGGAGCTCTTGTCACGTGTTACTGGTTATGATTTAGTAAGGGTTCAAGGCTTCTGCACTAGGAATTTGCTCTTTTTTCAATCTTTGTTACTGAATTAATGAACTCTCATCTACGTGATGTTTTTGAGCCAAGTTTCAGGCATTTAATGGTAAAAACACAACATGAATGTCTGAAAGTGACACAGATCCATTTTTGTGTGTTAAAACTTGTCAAAAGTAATTATTTATGTGGTTCAAGATCTCCTTCAAAAAAGCCCTCAAGAGCAGGTATGAGGAAGGCCTGTGCTCTTACTCTGCCCTGAGCAGGCAGTAATGGCAAATTGTGGTATTTGTCCTTGCTCTCAGGTATTTGGTTCTTGGGAAGTCCCCTTGACTCTGAGGGCTACCCAAGGAACAAACCACCATGGTAAAGCAGTCACAGCATTTGCTGAAGGGGATGGTCTGGGGTGTGCTGTGATCACGGGGAGGCTGGGATTGATGTCTGGGTGGCACTGATGGAATGTTGAGTCACGCCATGGGGCTGATTCCTGCCTTTCTTTCAGGGTGAGCCTGGAGGTGAGGAGCAGCAGGGGCCTGGTGAGCATCCATCCAGCTGCAGCACATGGGTCCCAAGTGCCCAGCGGCAGCATACACTCTGGGGCTGTGCTCTGTGCAGGGAGAGCGTGAGCTGGTTCTCTGGGATTCATGTTAAAGCTCTGGCTGGGTGCAGGAGTATATCCCTGAGGAGGTTGCTGTCACTAGTCAGCATGTGCCAGTGGGTGTTGTGTAATCAGAACGAGTTGGCTGAGTGAAGGAGTTTGCTCTTTTGGGTTTAGTTGTCAGTTCTGCAGATTCCCAAGATGCCTGCTTTAATTCCACTTACCCATGTGCCTAGTTGGCCACTGGTGGAGCCCTGGAAACAGATGGCTGATGCTTGCAGGCCAAACCTTCAGTCATTGCTTCTGAGCATCAGTTTGTAGCTATTCTGTCGGGGTGGTTAGAAGAAAACACTAAGGGAAAATGAAACCATCAGGCATTAAGTGTATGAGGAGGATGGGAAGATGCTGCCCAGTTAGATGTGATCAGTTGGTGGTGATCTGGGATGCAGGATGAATGCGTGCCTTCCCCTCCTGCAGAAGCCTTTGGGTTGATGGAGTTTGGCTTCTCTTCTTCATGCTGGCACATATTTATTTAATCCTCACACCCCCATTGCTCCTGCAGATTCCTCACTGCCGCAGGGTGTCCGGATCATCCCGGTGTTCCTAACAGAAGATGAAGTCTCTGTGCTCCGAGACTTTCCCGTGGAGTGGATGGCCAGGTATGGGATGGATGTGACGCACAGGGAGGCTCTTGCCTCAAGGGAGCTAACATGGTGTCCATGTCTCTGTGCGAAGCAGCCTCAAGCAGAGCTGTTCCCCAGACCAGCTGCCATCTTCTGCTGTGTCTCAGCTCTGCTGCTGCTTAAAGCCTTTGTGCTTTGTGACAAGGGAGTGGTGCTCCCTGAGCCTGCAGTGTGAGAGGCCCATGCTGTTCACCTGTGTTAGACCTCAGCCCATCCTTTTCCGAGGTAGCTGCTCTTTGTAGCAGAGAATAGATGAGCTGTTGAATGCTGCCAGGAGGTGATAGTGTTACCAGGTGTGTAAGAACTGCAAACTTGTCTCCCACTAGGTCATCCATGTCCCCAGCAAGCCCTAGAGGGGAGGGGGATGCTCTCCGCTCCCAGGCAGCTTCAGAATCAACAGGAGTTCCTGAAACCCAAGACTCCTCTGTGCTGGAGTCCCCTGAGCAAGCTTCAGGCGCAGCTGCCCCAGAAAATGCTGTGTACTCAGGCAGCCTTGCAACCGTTGTGCCTTTGAAGGGCTTCCCTGAAATGGAAGCCAGTACAAAGAACTCTTCAACTGCAGAACTGAGCAGACAAGACAACAGAAGCTCAGAGCTCAGTAGAAAAGCATCTTTCCCATCAGAGAGAGACACGAAGCAGCTGCCAAGCCCTTCCA